>NC_086153.1:84305205-84608236 GCF_035149785.1 Candoia aspera | reverse complement strand
TCTTATCACAAAAAATTATAATATCCACTCTTTCCAATTCAACCTGTGTGAAAGGGGTTATCAACAGTTATCAGATTCATTATCTATTATCAACAGTTCAGATATTAGCGCTTGCAGCAACAATAATACAGATTTAAGGACTTGTTACACATTCAGTGAAAGCTGATGGGTGAGCAGTTGTAGTACCTGATGATATAGAAGGATTTGCTGGGCCTGTAACAAGTTATCAACATCTAAGATTTTTTCAACTTCTGTCTGAGCTTCTTTTGAGTTTGTGATCAATTCTTCCAATGTGCCTTTCACTTCTTCGGTGTATTGAACACAATCTCCAACTGCACCTAATGTCTTCTCAATCTGTGTTTAGAAACCATATTAAAGCTCTCTAAAGGTACTCAGTGCCAAGTAAGTAGTACTTATCATGATTTAAAGCAATTTGAAATGCAGTGCAATTATATAATCAACCAATTAATTGCATCATCTCTACATTATTATTTTCCAATTATCTGACAGGCATCAACAATTCTAACTAGCTATAAATAGATTTCTCCTATTCCACTTTATTCCATTATTATTTTGTGAGTTTGCTCTGCTCTACCTGACCTGCTTTCCAAGTAAATTTGGAAATTTTTAAAATTAATTGTAGAATTGGCCATGATAATTGCCAATCCTTTTTTTCCCCCTGTTCTATATCCCAATACTGAACTTTATCCCAATACTGAATTTTCTGAAAATAAATGTTTTTGTGCCCAAAACAACACCATCCATACTCAGCAAACAATATGCATCAGCTGGTTCTAAAATGCCAGAATTTTTCAGAAATACAAAACTAAACTATTTTAAGGGAAAAAAAACCTCTCAGAGCAAATATGAATGATAAAAAAATAGTCTATGGAGAAATTGACATATACATTGTCCATAGCACAAGTGTATGGAGGGTGGAAGAAGTGGGGCAGGAGGAAGGAAAATTGCCAATGGGAAAATTAATATGAATTTTGGATTTCTCCCCATAGTGCACACAGCTGCTTTTCTTCTGATGCACAATGCATATTACACACACTGATTCAGCATAAAAAGTAAGTTTATGTGATTACATGCCTACATCAAACTCTTTATTACAGAAAAGGATCCCCCCAATACTTTCATAAGCAAACTGTACAATTTGTGGAGTCCTTGGTGCTCTCTGAGCCTTGTTGTTTTCTTGCAGACGTTTCATTGCCAGACTAGGCAACATCTTCAGTGCCATTGGATGTTGCCTAGTCTGGCAATGAAACGTCTGCAAGAAAACAACAAGGCTCAGAGAGCACCAAGGACTCCACAGTTCAACCCTGAGCTACAAATATTTGCTTTGATCTGTATAATTTGATTAGAAAATACATTTAAGAAAACATGTAGGAAACATAAGAGTTGTACCTCTCATGTGTTTACCACATGCGTATATATGTTGTCTTTTGAAATATTTCACAATAATTTCAAATGATGCATGGAAATACAGGGAACTACTTTTACCTATAATCAGAGATGCAATTACATGCAGAATAATTAACAATTCTGTGATTTTTTTTTCTTAGTAGTGTTTTGATGCACCTAAGTAAAGGTAAAGGTTTCCCTTGACGTAAAGTCCAGTCGAATCCGACTCTAGGGGGCGGTGCTCATCTCCGTTTCTAAGCCTTGGAGCCGGCGTTGTCATAGACACTTCCGGGTCATGTGGCCAGCATGACGACTCGGAACGCCGTTACCTTCCCGCCGAAGCGGTACCTATTGATCTACTCACATTTGCATGTTTTCGAACTGCTAGGTGGGCAGGAGCTGGGATTAACAACGGGAGCTCACCCCGCTGCACGGTTTCGAACCGCCGACCTTCCGATCAACAGCTCAGCGGTTTAACCCGCAGCGCCACCGCGTCCCTAGATACTTGAAAAACACTGACCATTGTTGAGAAATAATCATTGGCTACAGTAACGTTCAGACTAAATTGCTAGAACACAACACAATCCTATTAATTTTTTGTAACTCAACAAATAATAGAAAATAGGGCAGCTTCTCAAGTCAACATAATGAAGTTATAATATACCTCTGTCAGCAAGGCTAAAATTTTCTTAAAATCACTAGCAAGTGCTGAAAGTTCATCCCCTTGTTTTTTTACTTCATCCTCAGAAGAAACCTCAGATAAGGCAACAAGCCTAGATTTCAACCAGATGATAACTTCTCCCTTTGTGTGTGCATCTTGCCTAATTTCCTGAAACAAAATGAATATAAAAATTAGATGCCCCAAACAAACATTATAGGAGTAGAAGACTAATGTAAATCCAGGAGAACTGGACTTACATTAGTTTGCATGGGTAAGTCAACTAAGGCTGCATCAGGACACAAAGTTCTATCACAGAATGTATGAAACATGTCAGTAGATTGGAAAAGTCAATTATGATATTAGGTCAATAGGATGAATGGTAGGTATATACATGTGGGATTGTCACAAGCTAATATGCTCAAGCATGTAAATTGCTTGAGGATCCCACTCCTTTGCAAGTCACGATGTGAAGTTAGTGAAGAGCTATTCACCCAGAAGAATAACACAACTTTCCATGATTACAGTAAGGTAACCTTTCAAGGTAGAGTTCCATGCAGGAAGTCTTTCTTGATGCAGACAATAATACTTGTGGACAACTGGCTTTATGCTGATCCCACAGCTTGAAATACAGATAGGCTGCTCACCATTGCTCACATAGTGAGCCCTATCCTTGTTTGTATTGCCTGAATAGGGTGAAGTGTCTTGTATCAGTGCTTAGCAAATAAAGATTTGAAGCTCAATCTACATTCAGTCAATATAAATATCATGTGTTATCCTCCTGCCTACTTTTGCAATTTTAAAAAACAAATTGCTTGAAAAAATGCTATCATTTGTAATTTTCCCCTAATTTTTGCTTTTGTGTATAACTTTCCCTTGCATACGTTTTTCAAAAATAGAATTAATATAATGCACACATTTTGCATGCAATTTTTCATGTGTGTGTGAGAGAGAGACTGTATGTACAGTATGTCTGTTTGTGTGTATGTATGTGTGTGTGTGTGTATACATATACATGTACATATAGCCAGTGTTCCCAAAATGTCACTCATTCATTCAGAAATCATTCAGCTTCTACAAATGCTACAGGGCAAGATTGGGATCTATTTTGGCAGTTTGTGCCAATGCACTCTTGTGTTAAATTTTTTGTAGTACAGTATAAAATATCTAAAGCATGTGAACTAATTATTCTAATTACGTTTATTGACATAACCTTGTCTTAAAATAACCAATGGGTTTTCAAAAGCTTCTGTATTGCATTGTACACATTTCTTTCTAAACAGCAGAATTTCTAGCCAGAGTTACCTAATTTTATTTATCCAGGAAATTCCAGTTCTTTTACATTTCACTGTTTATATAACATTATTTACATTTGTTGTAAATTATTTGGCCTAGCTTTAAAATGCCAAAAGGAGAGAAAGGCCTGCTGGCACTGTCAATTTCAGCCTTCAAGTCAGTATGTTAGTATTACAAGAACATATCCATTTCAAATAATTTTTAATATACCTCTATTGATGTTTTAAAATGTTTGTATTTAGTAGTATCAGCTGCACCATTCTTAATTGTTTTAAGTTGGGTCTCTTTCAATGAAATCCAGCTTCGTAATTCAGAAAATCTGAAACATAGCCATAGAAAGATAAGCAAATAGTAGGTGAACAATAGTGGGTGACTTAATGACAAACATTTCAATGGAACTCAAAAAATGAGCAACTGAAGTTTCTGCTTAGCAAAAGTTTTTAATCAGGGAGGAATGTTCTTTGTTCAAATGGCTGAAGATTTCAAGTGAGTAAATCACAGCAATTTTCAAGACCACTTTAATCTAGATCCTTTACTTCTTATGCGTATTGCTCTTTGATGTTTGGTTTATGTACAATTTTAAAGTGTTATCTGCTTCTGACAAGCAATATAGTATTTATGACATTAAAGGATATTGCAGTTCTAGTTCTGTGCTAATTATATCCATTATGCCTTTACCATGGCTGTTCATACAGTTAAGTTACCTGTTCTTGTATTCGTTCCATTTATCTGGTTGATCTATTAGTTTCATGTAGGTGCTGACAACCTGAGATTTAAGTTCACTGAGATCTTTTTGGCTACTTTCAGAGGTTGTTTTAACTGAATCCCATTCTGGTAGTTTCAAGCACAATTCTTTAATCAGTTGTTGTCGTTTCTCACATAGTTGTAAAGGCCCTTTATCACCAAAAAACAACTGATGGCACAAAAGAGAAACAGTTGCTCACTCCACTGATATGGCTAGAATTAAAAGAATATCTTTTCCATTATTAGTTTGTGCATCTGTATGAAAGTTACACACCAACACAAATGAACTTATAAAATCTATTTTCTACATGTTGTTCAAGAACTGAAGACATTCACATTTATTCTACAAATGTATGTAAAGACTTGTGCAGAAACTTCATCTTTGTTAAGGAAATGGCAATGCTTCTTAATTTTTAATTGTAGAAAAGAGTTTAAGTTCCTTCAGCTGCAAGGAATCCAGAGGGATATTTTTTCTCTCTTCATCAGCACTACAAGTGCTATTGAGATTTTATATTTAAGATAATTTGTATGACTGCTAAAAGTAACTAATGAACTGTCCCCATATTAATCTTATTGACCAAGGAATTTATAATCTGTGAAATAACACTCAGATCATCACCCAAATTGCAATCTTAATCCACGAAGAACTCACATACCCTCTTGTTTTACCCTGGCACATTCTTTCTCCATGTCTCACATCTAAGTCACTACCAAAACAGTGTTGTAAAAGTAAGAAGGGCAACTATTTGGGGGAGGGGAATGAGGAAGTCTACTAACTGTTTCTTTATCATTGCAGTAGTCATGGCAGTAACTGTGGCAGCAGGAAGGCAAGAAGGCTTGGGGCCTTACTAGGAGTTAAGCAGGGAAACCGGTTATTAGAAGCCAAGTTTGACTGAGAACAGGTCTCAGAATTAATTATCCTTTTTTTGTATAGCTGGAACTGAGCCTAATTCTGAATCAGCACTGTTTGTATCATTTTTTCCCAATTACAATTATAATGAGATTATATTAGTTTGCCATAAAGTAAAGAAAAAATTAACAAATGGGAAGAAAACAATATTACAACCCCCCACCATTTCTCCTTCAAAGGGATACCTTCCAGGGTACAAAAGTAATTAAGGGCAATTCAGCATTTAGCCAGTCAATTAACCAGGGAAACAATTTTATGACAAGAATCCTCCAAATTCAACTTTTGCTGAATGGAAGGGGAAGTCTCTGGGAAAGCCAAGGCTGGATTATACAAGATTATACAAAATGATATGAGGAATCTCCATTGTAATTTCACTATTCTAAATTCTTTCCTATTTTTTCTTACCATCATTCACTGCTTAAGATGACTGAAGTAGCTTCAATATTAATTATATAATGTCTTCAAACTGAGATTTATTATGGATTAATTTACATTTTCTGTATCTATATAATCTTACAACTAAGCAACCAAACTACATTTTTGCACATGTGTAGCTACTGGTTGCTACAAAGACGTAACAATCTCTTACTTGCTTATGATATTCCACAGAAAATGACATGAATTCCATTTGCAATAAGCATGGGCACAGATTTTATTTGTAGTACAATCCAATGCATGTCTCATAAGAAGTAAGCCCTCTAAATTGCAACTTTGTTAAAGGATCAAATCAGTATATACATTCTGCTTATACTGAAGATGGTGCCTTCAGTCACTTAACAATAAGGGCCACAGAAAAACAGTGGATCCTAGAAAGGTACATCACTATATATGATGTTGTAACGTACTGGTAAAGAAATCAGCAACATATTATGTCAACCATATTTTCAAAATGAATTTGGTTACATGCATGCACAAAAATTCTTGGAATAACAGTTAATCCCATATAACAATTTTTACAGTACAAATCTGAATGAAACATTATGTTCTAATTATAATTTTTGTGAGTCTAAGCCAGTGTTTCTCAACCTTGACAACTTTAAGATATGAGGACTTCAGAGATGTGTGGACTTCAACTCCCAGCACCCCATGCTGGCTGGGGAATTCTGGGAGTTGAAGTCCACACATCTTAAAGTTGCCAAGCTTGAGAAACACTAGTCTAAGCAATTATTGTTCCAAGTAAGCATTGCTTGTAGAAGTCACACAAATGTGCTGAATAGCATCGTAGACCAAATTGTAAGCAGAATAGGTAATAGATCAATCATTCCCATCAGATGCCAAATTCTATACTAACAAAGCACTCATATATAATTTTGATTGTGGAATTGGGTCTAACCTGGAATCACAGGGGCATAATGCCAAGCAAACAGATTTGAATCTTTTCTATATTGCTTATATCTTTATTTCTAAGGAGTCATGGCAGGTATCGAAATACAGAGAAAAACACTGCGACTATTTAGGGACAGAGTTAGGATTACCTTGTGTTCCTTAATTATTTTTTCACTGCTCTCCTTGGTCATGAGCTCATGCTGTCGAGCGAGTTCAGCATGACATTCTTGTGTTGTTGCTAGGAATTTGCTTTTTTCCACTTCTATTTTTAAACGAAGTAAATGGTACGGAGCTTCTGACTGGAGATCCTGCACCATAAGGGGAAGAAGGGGGAAAAAAAGTTAATATAAAATTCAGTCAGTTCTCTTTTTAAGAAATTATTTGTAAGGGTACAGAAAAAAACAAGAACAAAAGCAAAAGCAGAAGCACCAAACCAGATCGTTGGTTTCAGGGGTATTAGCTAAGATGCTTAAAATAATTGTGTAGCCTACCTCATTATGATAGAAAAGAAAATACTCTTTAGGAGAAGTGATTTTTTTCTGATCGTCTTTCATTGAGAAAATGGAGTTGAATAAACATGTGAAAGTATGCAAACCACCTAACAGGCAAGGATTTTTCATGTTGCCTGGACAGGAATAGCTGAGAACAATAATTGCTCAAGTGCGTCTTCTTCCATGGACAGAGTGAATTTTGTGGCTATGTAACTTATGACAGGAGAGCCAGTTTGGTGTAGAGATTATGGCACCAGGCTAGAAGCTGGAAGAACAGGAGTTTTAGTTCCACCTTAGGCACAAAGCCAGCTGGGTGACCCTCTCAGCCGTAGGGAGGAGGCAAGGGCAAACCACTTCTGAAATCTTGCCATGAAGACTGACTCAAGGGTGCGCGCACACACACACACACACACACACACAGAAACAACTTATGACCAGAAATGGCTGGCAAAACTCACCTTCCACTGCTTATGCAGTTTCCGCACAGCTTCCTGAAGGGTGTGTTGCTCTTGCTCAGGAAGGATGTCAGTAAGTTCATCACAAGCTTTCAGGAAAGCATTGAGCACCCTTTGGTCCAATTGACTGAAAAATTCCTGGTTTTGAAATATTATGCCACTTATTTAAACTGTTAATATTGTTGCTAGGAGAAACAGAGGGTTAGTTCCAAAATCTTATACTTTGCACTAAAGCAGGAAACTTAGATTGTATGACTGAGGTTGATCTTATGAATGATAAATCTGGAGTAGTATGCAATTACATTGGTGCTTTCTTTACTTGAAAAAAATGGGGGTGGGTGGGCTAGTAGGAAGAATAAAGGTGGTTTAACCCTTTAATTTCTATATGATCTCAACCCATAATAAGAACTTGCAATTTGGATGGAGATTTTTTTTCTTATGCAGATTATGAAGGTACAAGGCCTTCAATCTAGATCAGGACTAAAGCAAAGAACAGTGGGTTAACACTCCAGATCTTAGAGGGCAGAAGCTCCCTGGCTGGCTTGTCTGGTTTTAGAACTAAGCAGCCTTAGTCCTGATTAGTACGTGGATGGAAGAACACCAGAGAATATCAAGGCTTTAGTCTAAACTGGGACTTTGAAAAACACCCTGGAAGATGGCAGTGGAAAACCACCTCTGTACTATTGCCAAGAAAATTACATGTTTGTGTCCCTTTAATGGACACAAGAGAGATGAACTTGACTTGAGGGTGTCTACTCTAATGCCAATTGAGTTTGTGTCTGCAGTCCTTCCTTCTGGATATGAAAAAGGAATGAAACAGCTTCCTGCTATCTATTAAACACAACATAAAATTTGGCCATCTGTAAGAAAGGACTAATGGTTTTTTAGACATTTGTTACTGTTATTTGTGTGGTCTATATTGTTTAACAGACTTAGCACAAGACTTAGGATTCTAGTTTGCTACTCTTCTTAAAACCCCTGCTGTGAGTAAATACAGCTATATGTTCATGATTTACATTATTAAGAAGTGAAGTATCCAAGGACTCCCACATTATAGTCCTAAACATTATTTCAAAGACTAGCTGTATGGTCAGGTTACACAAACAGCCTAAATATATTCCCATGGAGAAGATACATTAAATCTACATTTAAAAAAAAAAAATCCTGTCAATCAACGTTGAAGGATATGCTGATTATTGGTAATTAAATCCAGCTCTCTTTATGATATTTGAATGATAACTGATTAAACTTTCAAGTGCTGCATGAAAAAACTTGGCATATAAATAAAATATACAAAATATATTTACAGACTCAACAAATTATATATAGAACATGGTAAATGTACTATTTGCTTAGCATTTGCATAAATTCATTTCAAAGAACCTCATGAGGAGATCATGGAATTTATTTGGCTCAACGCAGAAAGAATATAACAGCAGGGGCAAAAGTGGTTTGTTTTAGTGGGGTTTGGACAGGCATATCTCTCTTTTTTTTCCTTTCTGCATATTAAAGGAAAAACTAACTCCTGCCTTTTTGGAGAATGCTTTTGATTTCCTAGTTTAACCTATAGCCCTGGTATTTCCTAGTAGTTTCCACACTGCCTGGCTTTTCTGCCATTAACATGGTTGGCTAGGTGCTGCCGCCTGCAATGATATTTTAATTAGCAACATGAAAGGTAACAGTAACATGCTTTAATACGTTTTACTTACAGTATGTTTCCGGAGAAGTTCTTCAGGATTGCCTTTCTCTTTTAGGCAGCATTGGGCAGTCTGGAGAACCTTTTCCAACTCTGTTCTAGATTCTTCAAATTTCTTCATCAAACGACTATTTACCTCAACATTTTTCTTCCAGTCACTTGTCTTCTGCACCATATGCTTCATTTGTAAGTGAAAATAGAAATAAAAACCTGCAATGCTACACAATTTGTCTTAACTGACATTGTGCACTAATCAAAATTATAATCTACCCTTGAGGAAAAATACTATGATGTTTCTTTATTTCTGTCTTTACCAGGCCCAAGTCATGTCCCTGCATTTTCAGTATTACGGGAAAGGGGAAATTTCTTTCCTTTTTCCTTTAAGATTAAGTACTATCTGATGTCAACAGCACACAGACTTTGCATATAGTCTACAATCTCTTGGGAAAGGCTTCAAATGGCTTAAATATCTGGATGTTTAAAAAAACCCAAAAACTACTGTTGCAATTTCCTTGTTTCCTTGTATTTCTGTAACATTTTGCCTCATGAGGAGTTCTTAAGAACAAAAAAGCTTACAGACACCTTTTTATGTTTTCAGGTGACATTTATAAACAATCCAGCTCCTCTGAAATTGGATCTATTTTAATGTGAATGTGATCTGAAAGTAATTGTAGTTATAGAATCTCAACTCCTTAATTAGTACTTCAGCCAAACTCAGATAGGATTCCACTATCTAGAATTACTAGACATTAGAACATCATTAAATAATACTCCCCAAAATTTAAGAGTAATAATTCTACCCTCCATAGCCCCTAGCTACATTCTCACCTATTCACAATACGATAAATATTTTGTTTAAGTGTAGCTTCAGCAGGACTTGTGATGCTAGGAGTAATGGATAATGACCGAGATACACAGAAAGGGAGAAAGACCTATTCCTTTGTCCAGGGTCTGATGCTGATATGAAGGATGGATCTCGGGGGCCCTCAAAAATACTGGGGCTTCCAGAGCAACTATCTAGCTTTGCTATTACAGCAAAGGGGTATCACTCTTACTCTGCCACTGTCCCAGCAAGTACAATTTAACAGTAAGAAACTGAGTCAGGAGAATCCAAGGGATAAGGTAAATAAAGCAGGATTTTAAATTTAAGGTGAAGAAGACTTCAAACATCTCACATCACTCATCCTTTCTTTAAGATGAATATTGCAGGTCTCTGAAAGTCTCACTAAGACCCAGACTTGTATTTTTAGGCACTATTAACAACCGTGAGTTCTACATTATATTACCGTGATATACCTCAGTCAAACTGGCTTTCTTTCATAGCTTTCTCATGCTGGAAAATAATGCTAAACATTTACTGACATTACTGTAATTCAAAAAGATTACCTGAAAAGCAGCTTGAGTTTCTATCACTTTCTTCTGAAGTACTGAAAGGCTGAAATGATTTAACACTTTACTTGAAGCCAGAAACTTTGTGATGATTTGACTATTTCTTTCAATTAACAACAAAGCTTTTTTGCAGTTTTCTTGATAAGCTACCAGATCCTTTAAAAAAAAATGAAAATGTTAAAATAAGGATATTTTGAACAGTAAGAAGAACAAAATAAATTGACAACTTTGCAGTGTTCATATGACACCTACTTTATCTTCTATAAAAGAATACTTATTTTTGGCTTCCTGTGGAGAATGGCAGACTGAACGGTACTGCTTTTTTAAGCAGCACCAACAGCACAGCATTTCTGGGCAAACGTGAGTCCCTGCAGCCTGGAGAATTCTCCGGGTAAGGAGAATCCAGGAAATCATCCCTTTTGTTCTCCAGATAGCATTTTCTTGGGGGTGGGGTGTGTGTCGCAGAACAGAATCCCTGTGATCAATCCGTGATTGAGAGCGCTGGGAGGCGCAGATGTCATCAAGTTCGGGGCTGCACCGAAGCTGTAAAATGGACACTAAATCTCGCCACCACATTTCTAAAACATTGAGGGTTTTTTTGTTTGTTTATCTGTTACTGAAGAGAGGTCTTTCGCAGCGAAGAAATGAGAAGCTCTTGATGATTTTCATTATTTTTGGAATTTATTAATTTGGAAAGTTGGTTTTTTAATATTTAAATTCTAATATTGGGATTTAAAGATTTTTTCTGTTTTGCTGCCATTTTCTTAATGTTTTGAGGATGATAAAAGATTTATCTACTTTGTTTAATCTGCAGTTTTTTTGCTATCTGCCTCTGTTTTCCTGGGAGAACAGCTCTCGTTTACATCTTTTTTCTCCTGATAACATGCTGTGGAGAGACATGGAAGAAATGAAAGTGATCTTTAAAGAACTCTATCTTGACGTCACCAAAGCCCTGGATCGTCTCCTACAACTTGCGGAGTCTAAAGCCTACCAACAACTTGAAAAAGAAGACAACAGTGAAAACTACTTCGAGAGTAGGGCTCCTTCTTTAAAGAAGAAAATGAGGAGTAACATTTCCAAGTCAAAAAGTGGAGAAAAATTGGACGTGGAGAGTTAACTTTGATTCTGGAGAAAGAAGAGTTCTGGGCGCAGAGAGAGAGGTACGATTGGCTGCGTTCCTGGAAAATCGAGACCAATTATCACGGCTGGCTGCTGAATTTGAGACTTGAAAGGGGAAAGCTTTGTGTGTAATACTAAGATATGTAAATGCCTTAGTCTATTTTGAAGTCGGATAATTGTTTAAATGTGTTTCTCAGGATAGTCTCTTAAAGGTTTAGACTGTTTTTGTTTTGGAGGTAATGATTTTACCTTGGGTAAAAGGACATTAACCAAATGTAGATAATTTATCTTTTGTTATTTTAGTAGGTAGAGAGGAGTAAAATTTTAGTGAAGTAGGATAATATTTGAGTATTTGCTCGTTAGGCAAATAATTACATTAGAAAAGGTTTTTTTATTTTTTTTAAGAGGGAAAGATAGTTTGTTGTAGAGGAGAATGTCATATAGAGATGGAAATGGTTTATAGAAATAATGTTTATCTTAGTTTATCTTAGAGTAAGAGATTGATAATGAGTTATATTTCTTTGTTATAGAATGTCAGAAGCCACCATGTAATAGTCTTTTCTGTATTTTCACACTTCTTTAGTTTTCTTTTTTTTTTTGTAGTATTCTTCGTTTCATTCTTTCTAGTTTTTATGTATTTTATGTATAGGTTGACAAAATTAATAACACTTTATAAAAAAGAATACTTACTTTTTTTAATCTGGTACAATAATGTTACACTATAGCAACTTAATTATTTAAAGGCTATAATTCCATAGACAGATAGCATTTATTGCAATCCTATTGCTCTGAATGATTCTTGAGAATTGGTACTGAAACAAGATTATAGCTCTGTTCTTTTAATGTATCTTTTTTTTTTAAATATAATTTTAATTGAAATCCACAAAATGCCAAAAGTCCAGACTGACAAGTACTCCTTATAACAAGTAATTAAACCCTAACATTTTAAACAAGTAAAATTTCTAAAATACTATATACTGAGATGGAAAAAAAAACCCCTTACTGGTGCATTAAAATATTTATAGTTGGAATATAAGTCACTTGAAGGTTTGCAACCTCAGCAAAATAGCAAAAAACAAAACCAATAACAAACGTATGTGTTAAAATATCACAAATTCTTACTAGGAATAATACAAGGTGTTACCTGGAGTAATTGAAAAGGTAAACCTGAATTTTCAATGTTAAAAAATCTAATTAGAAAAAAATTAAACTAGCTGGTTTCATTACAGTGGTGTTAGATCACCAGTGTTACATTCCTTTCACTGCCTTCAAAGATTTATTCAGGTAATGTTTTTACTAAACAAAATCTAGAATGTCTCAAAAGCTGTTTGTCTGACTGAAGTGGAAAATAGTGTCACTCTAATGCATAGGATTTTTGTTTGTGAAGAATAGGAAAGAATAGGAAAGAATAGGATTTTTGTTTGTGAAGAGTTTTTTTTTCTAACCATATATAATAGTGCTCATCCTGCTACATTAATGGGGCCATGGATCATATACACATATAGACTTTTCTGAAGAGTAAGACAGTCTCCCTTATATACAGAGTTGCTTTTATTTTTATTTTATTTTATTTTATTTCTTTAAATGATGAAATACAAAAAAGTTGACATCACCACCAACAAAAAAAGAGATAAACAGTGAAAGGGAAAACATCCTAAATATAATTTAGTGGCTAGAATAAATTAAATGTGACAAAAGAAACTAATTAGTAGATTAAAAGTTTGATATACAGTAATGACTGTATAAAGTTAACTTAATCATTTATCTTATCATTAAACCTAGACCATGCAACATCAAATTGTGCCATCTTCTGACTTTCAGAACACAGAGACTTTTCAAAAACTGATCACGAGCTCATATCCTGAATTAGTTTGTTAAAATCAGGAGAGGAAGTTTCTTTCCAATTATGTAAAATTATCATCTATGCCACACCCTAGGCTCAGTAGAGCCAAAGCTTTTCATGAGATGAGAAATTCCATATTTAGGAATACAATTCAACATCACATTAAGAACCTTAACTGAAATCTTTCTTCCAAAAATCATATTAACATATGCAATAATGTTATGCCAAAACAAGGCTATAAAAGAGCAAGACCAAATCATATGAGGTAAGGAACCTTTAAATTTTATACATCGCTAACATAAGACATCTAATGTCCATCCCTTTTTAAATATTCTTTGAAGAGTCCAATAAACATGACACAATATTTTCTGGTGAATTAACCTAATATTTGAAAATAATGGAAATATATTTTTAACACCTGGACCCACTGATTCTTCAAAATTGGATATTCCAATTCTTCATTCAATACCTTATGAAACTGAATTATTAGTTTCCCTTGAAGTGCTGCATCTCTTAAGAAAACTAAAACTGCAGGTACTTCAGAGGCTGTTCAAGCATCCAGCCCATACTGGTTGGTTAACATGTGCCTCAGTTGTATACATTGCCATGTGCATATTTCAGATAGATCAAATTTCAGTCCACAATTGCTTACTATCTTTGGAAGTCCTCCGATAATAAAATCTTTCCTAGTCCTCCTGAGTTGCCAGAAACCTGTTATGGGAACTTCTGTATGTTAGACATGTGTGTTGTCCCTGTTCTACGCCCTCTCCCCTGCTTTTCAATTATATATTAATGTTAACATGATTTGTTTGTTAACTAACAAGATGCTAATGTACAAATTGCACAGAACAACTTCTGGTTTAACATAGTCCAGTAAAAGGGAACTATGTGACTTAGAAATGTATCAGTTAAAATTCTGTTTAAAGCTGAAAGTCATTCATAGATCAAATATTCATACTTTTTCTCCTAATAAACACTGAAACAAAACATATTCTGAGCATGCACATGAGAAATACCTGGTGTTGCTGTTTAAAAATATGAGCAGGCTGGGCTTCAGGATCTAGTACAGAAATAATTTCATTGATCTTTTCAAGGGATTCATGAAAATGTGTAATTTGTTTCTCTAATTCTTCAAGGTGAGGAAGTAATTCTTGTGAATCATAGAGTACAACTGGGCAGGACTCCTTAACCTGAAAGCAACAGCAATTATTTTTAAAAACATGTAAGAAAATGTAACACAAATCTCTCACACAGAAATACATACAATACTTACATATGATAGTATGTAAATGAGGACTACCTGTATAACTAGTACAGTATGTCATTCGAATATTTGCATAAGAAAGACGTTTTTCTTCTGATATCCAGTGGTGATCTGCTGCTTGAATAGCACCATTAGCAACATGAATTCCTCCCTTCTTTGTGCATCTCCACAAATTTGCTTTTGTGGAGAGAATGATTGGGTAAAGGCTTTAGTGCATGAATAGAAAGTGTTTGCATAATATGCTTTTTTCAGTCCAAGGCTTGCAGCCTTGTTTTATGTATCATTCATATCCAATTTCCTCTTTTTCTTATTCTATTCCTCTTTATGCTCCCTTTTGTTTGGCCAAAAATATCTGGTTCATTATTTGTAATTGCAGTTCTTCAAGTGCTCATCTGTGAATTCACACAAGGGCCATGGCTCATGGAAAATCCCATCTGGAACTGTCCAGAACTTACAAAATTCTTGGTAGGAGTCACACCCTCTGCAAATACCACATGACTATGCACAGCTCCATCTGAACTCCTGCTGTTCCTAAGATTGGCCGAGTAGATATGAAGTTACAGCATGGTCAACTGAGATCAAGTGCAATAGGAGATCAGTTTGTGTGAATTCACAGATAACCACAAAAAGAACTGCAGTACAGGAAAATAGCCAGTTCTTCTTGTCATGATCTCTGTGATTCACACTGATGGGTGAGTATCAAGCTTCTTACCTGGAGAAGGATTTAGTCATCTGGAGTGACCTTACAAAGTAGAGTTGGAGAAGGCCTTTGTTGAAGTTACTGAAGCTGGAACCACAGAAGCAACAGGTTCTTTATCCCTCTCTTTCATTCTGCCCTGGATAGAATTTACTTTGGCATGCCTCTTAGAAGATAATCATTAATTTCTTTGGTGCTGTTAACAGCACAGCAAAGACATACCGATCCTCTGTGGGAGATGGAGAAGTTGCTCAACCTCACAAAGAGACAAGGGAGCAGTAAAGCGGTTTTGGGGGCATGATGGGAGGCTTGGAGGATCATGAGATCTCTGCGATAGCTTCAGTGTCTGCTGCCCTTAAAGGCTGCTCCCAGAGTGTAATTTGCAAGCTAGTACAACAATATGTGAGACTGTTTAGTAAATGCCAGAAATGCTTGCAAGGTGTGACCTTCACTCAGATGCAGTTCATACCCATCTGAGGAGGTAAGGGTCAGGGTTTGCTCCTGCCCTGCTGGCATTTGTGAAATAGAGCCCATTGATCATAAGGCCAAATGCCAGATGCCTGCAAGAGGAGGGCTTTTGAAAACTGTAAGGAGCTTTGAGAGAAGATTACATAAAATAAGAAACAAGAAGGAGAAAAATAATTTTGATCAAATAGATTGATAATCAGCTTAAGGCTGAGCATGATAATGCTATGGCAGCAAAAAATGAAATGAAAATCAACTCAATGCATGTTATTCAACTAGGAGTGGCTCCCACCAACAACAATCTAAGCTCAAGAAAATTCTGAACAAGACTGTACCCTTCTGCATAACACATGTCTGTAAATCACAGAGACCTTAATAAAGAAGTAGCACTGTCATTTCCTCTATTCCTTTCTGTTCTCTTATTTTAAGACTGGGCTTTGTATGAATAGATACAACACAGAAATTAATTCTAAAAAAATGTGATAGGAAAGATATTGTTTCTGAATGGCAACACACAACGTTCTGCACTTTAGTTACAAGCTAGCCAAGGGTGGGTGGAGTCAAAGATGGGCAGATGGCAAACATGTCTGATGAGAACATGAAACAAGTTTAAGGAGGCTACTATTAGATGGAAGCAGCAGGAACATACTGGAAGTTTCTGGGCTAGTCCTAAAGGGACTGGGAATGACAGAATAATTAAATACAGTGAAGAAACATAAATCAATCCCAGCCTAATCTTCCTCATTGGAGGTTGGGGTAGCTTTAAGAAATTACTTGAATAGTAACTACCTTGCTGAGCTGTCCTTTGATTCTTGACATTCTTGCAAGCATTTCATTGACTTCTTCTTGTGCAATTTCCTTGGTAACCACTTGTGCTGTCCTTGTGATCATCTTGTACTGGGATTCCATAATGAGCGTTTTTTGTTTAATATCCTGTAATATTTTTGTTCCAAATAACTATGTGTAAAAATACAAGGCTTTTAAAAAAATAGAGCTCAGTCTCCTATTAGTTGTAGGAGAGAAGACCAAGCCTTATGAATTAACATCCTTTTCTTCAGTTGCATTAATTAATGGCATCTCATATTACATGCAATATATCATAACCATTTAAGGAGCATACATATTAGATGCATCTGAACTTTGAACAGTTTTTTTAATGCAACATTTTTATGAAATTATTTTATTAGAACATTCATTAGATATTCATTTCTATGCTTCTGAATCAAAAGAAGAAAGTGTTGAAAACAATGAGCAGGAGAGAGGAAATAATTCCATTTAAATAGTTCACACTGGAAATTTTTGTTTAACATTTAAGGGAGGTCAAAGCACAAGGAAAGGCATATGAATTACAAGGAACAAAGTATCTTAAAGTCACAGCAGGAAAGTGGCACAGCAGTTAAGAGAACTATGAGGATATCTCCCAATATCCTTAAAAATGCTCCTACTCCCAAAAGCAGAACAAAAGTCTACAGCAGTGCTATAAAGAAATAAGGCCTAGCTTCTAATGAACTTGCCTCCATTTCTTGGACAAACAACTTTACATTTAGAAAGGACACTTCTAAAGGGGCATGGATTTTCCTCTTTGCTTCATCAATGAAAGCAGACAGAGCAGCCACACCATCCAAATATTCCTTCTTGATTCTGTCTAATTCATCATCCTGAGCGTACTGTGAAAGCACAGAAAATAGACCAGACAATGTAGAAGTAAGGAGCAGTCAAACGAATATTAAGTCAATAAGGGACAAAAGTTTACGTTTCATTCAGCATAATTCTATAGTGTTCTCTTAAGAAATATGTGTTTTTGTTTTTGCATTGGAAACAGAATGAGTGATATACAAATCTTTACCTAAATTTTAAAACTAAATCACTTATTAACACAATACTGTGCATCAGTGGCTCATAACTATGGGAAGAAAGCCTCCAAGGACATACTTGTTTAACTTGCATAAATAATTCTCTCCATCGTCCATTCAGCAAGAGCAATTGTTGTTTTAAATCTCTGGAGACAGTCTCATCACATGTTTCAATCAGAAAATTACCAGCATCATTCATTGCAGTATGTTGCTGAATCCATTGTGGTAAATGCCGGAAAAATTCCTAGGAAGAACAAAACTAGTATTCCTGTAAATGTTGTAAATCACAGTTATATGATTTTCCCCCAATTTTCCCTTATCCTAAGCATGCAATGATCACCCTATTTCTATGCTAAAAATTTCTCAGGAAGTTATTACAACCACCACAATAAAGAGGCAGGTTCAAATCAAATCAAATCAAATCAAAATATAAATTTAGGGCACTCAATCATAGCCTTGTTTTTATTTCAGTTATTCATTTATCCAAAATATTGATATACAACTTGTCACATGAACATACTCAAGCAGTACACAGCAATAAAATTCCATAAGAATATTAAAATGTAATATAACATATTTTAAAATAACTAATTAAGGTCCTTCTTAAATTAGTTCTCTTAATTAGTATATTTGATATAAAAGATACACATATATATATATATCTTAGCTGCAAATAGGCAGGAAATCCTTCTAAGAACAATGTCTCTAAGAAAGAAAGAAATGGGGTCTAGTTTTGATAGACAGCATATATTAAGAATGGATGGCAAGAATACAACTTTATTGGTTCTCACAGATGTCAGTGACAATGGTATCCATCCATATACTCTGGCTTGATTTGAGCTAGGTGGCTTGATATTAAGCTGCCTCTTGGCCTTCCCTGTTAGGAATTGTCAGATAACCATGGCACAGATTTCTTTATTAATCATGACCTTTCTTTATTAAGCATGGTATTCAGTCCATTGGATATTGTAGAAAGTTCTGTTGCATCTGTCTTATTCTATCTCTTACATTCTCTCTCTCTCTGTGTATATCAGATTTCTCTAGACATGCCTTTTAGCTGTGGAGTCCTTGGTACTCTCTGAGCCTTGTTATTTTCTTGCAGACATTTCATTGCCAGACTAGGCAACATCTTCAGTGAGAAGAAGAAATGGGCCTTGCTCTCTGTTTATATACCGTGGTTTGTCCAGCTTGTGTTGGTGGAGGTGTTGTTCTCTTCTTGGGAGTTCCTTGATGGGGCTGTTGTTCGCTGTTTGGTTGATTGACTTAGTTAATAATTCCTTGATTAGGGTATATTGTGCTGTTTGATTGTTCATCTGGTGTTAATCCTAGTGTTAATCTTTGCATATCTCGGTGTTGATTGCTGGTGAGGAGGTGTTCTGGCTTTTCTATTGTCTCTTTTGAATGGTATGTAAATGTTGTTTGCCTCTATGTCGCTTTTTTAGCTTCTGAGCTAAAGGCTGAGGCTTGGAGAAGGAGGAGGAGAGGTGATAGGTAGTCATCTACTTTCAGATGTAGAAGCTTACCAGGTGATGTTAAGACAGTTACTGCCTCTCAGTCCAACCTGTCTCCAGGGCTGTTGGATATAAATCTAACAAATACATGGTAAAGTAATAAAGGCAACAGATGAATACCTAATACATACAATGTTCCTTACCTTTTTAGCATGTTCAGGCTGGTTTAGCATTTTTTCAGCATCTTCCAACCAGGCCTGCAGAATGGCTACTGTACTGCTATATCGATCCCAATTAGAAATGACTTCTTCTAACATACTCCTGACACTTCTCACTTCAACTGACAAGTGCCTCCACTGTGTTGTTGTCTCATTCATGAATCTCATAATGTTCTCTATTTCTTCCGCTGAAATACAGTACTGGGGCTTTAACATAAATCTTGGATCAAATGAAATGAATATCCCAATATAAAATAACATTAATAACAAGAATGCTATAATCATAATACAAATAATTACACAAGTACAGTTTTACATACATTATTTTAGTGACTCTTACTTAAGCCATGCAACATTGGCATTATCCCTGACCATACAGCAGTTGAGAGAGTACACTGAAGCTAAATAGTAGTGGCTTACTTAATGCTGATAAATGTACCTTCTTTACTATTAAATGTCATCTTAAGGCTAAAAAACAAAGGTATGTTATCTCTTTAGTTGCATTTCATACACACACACACCAGGGTTCTTCAAAGTGGTCAATATCAACTCCAAAAGTCAATGGGACTATCCAAGAGGTTGATATTATTTGTAGTTAAAGTAATATTTATTAAATTATTTTCATATAATAAATGTTTTGGGGTTGATGAACAATCTGAAACTTCATGAAGAGGTCAATGAGCTGAAGAGTTTGGGGACCCTGACATACACACAGACATTTAAGCTTAGCAGCACCCTACTGCTGCCCTATATCATATTGGGGTAACAGAATCCAAAGTGACTAAGCATCCCTCCTAGATTATAAGGTCATTAGCACCAGCTGCACATCGTATTGGGAATTTCTGTAGGGCTCTGCAAAGACATCAAGGGGACACTTTGCAAAGTTTATTGTCATGGGAAAAGTTCAAGGAGTTAAAACAGCTGCATTCTCCAGAAGGTTTGGCATGGCTACTCCAAATGTTTTCCCTGGTTGCATTTACACACCAGTTGTTTACTGGTGGTCCAAATGGAGGTGTTATCTGTGTATAAGCACATCTGCAGAGATAACCTGGCAGCAATCAAAGCACCTCCCCTTTGGGGACACACACTTTAACACTTCATAACGTGAAGCCAATACACTTTGCAAAGAAAGCCTTTTAAATGTTTTGCCAATCTCTAATGTCTTTTACTTCTTCTCCAGCATGAGGTACAGCACCTGTGGCCACAATGATTATTCTTTTGTCTCATTGCAGAGATAGGATGAAGGCACGACCTTCGTCACCCTAAAAATAGGTTGCAGCTGATCAAATAGAAAGACAGGAAGTAGAATACAGTTTCAATTAGCAAAGTAGATCAACACTGAAATCAGTGTTGATATACATAGTAAAAAGCTGCATAAAAGCTAAATATTTTTACTTAATAGGGTAATTGATACGACATACCAATATGTTCCCTAGCATGATTATAAATTCCAACTCCATAAAACAAGAAGATGTTGGAAAATGTTTACCAGGTTAGGAAAGGATTATTGCCCTGAAATATCTTCATCTAGTTATTCATGTCCTCTGCTCTCACACACATGGACTCCAATTTTGTCATTTTCCAAATTGCTTAGCAACAGCTCAACTTGATTTAACAATAAGAATAATGCTGAACAACTACACTTCTACTTACGTGAGCCATTAGCATTGGCATATACCTCAGCTGTTTTTTTCAAGATTTGGAATGTAACTTCATACTGCTCAAAAAATTTGTTGTTTTCTATAACAGTCTGAAAAAGGAAAAGAAAAATGATATCTACAATACAGCTTATAGGAAAATAGCCTTTTTAAAATTTTACCATTAAGCTTTTTTTTAAGGTTCAACTTCCATGGCTTTTTTTTTTACTTCACTGTATATATTAAACTTCTTGCTTTAGTTTTATCTTTCATCTTGTGTCTTGGAAAAAATATGCAAAGATGCCTCTGATATTAATCCCATTGACACCATATTCATATTAATTATAAAAAACTAACTAAGGATGATGTGGAACTACAGTGGAGTAAATTAATCTATGAGATCCAGTTTGGTCTAATGATCAAGGCATTGGACTGGGAGCATGAAGACTTGCTCTGGGTACAGAAATGAACTGAGTGCAAGTCATTTTCTCTCAACCCTAGGAAGAAGCTGCCTAGAAAACTGCAGGGACTTGTCCATGTAGTCACCAAGATTCAAGACTGACTCAAGGACAAAATCATCATCATCCACAGGGCAGCCTACACAGAATCAGACAGTGGTCAGTTTTGCTCATGAAGGTCAGTGAAGATGTCAGCAGCCACCCAGGATGCCAGACAGAGAAATCTAAAGAATGAACCTGAGACTTTCTACATGCAAATTATGCCTCCTATTACTAAACAATTTTCTCTACAGGCACAATCTAACAAAAGTTAAGTAAAATTTATGTCTTATTGCTAGGCTCCCAGGTCTGGGCAGCAAAAATCTAGATGGGAGTATAAACAGTATGAGTTCCCTGCATCTCTTTGTTAACTTTTAGTGGTCATTCGGATTTTTTAAGCCCAGCTCTTTTAAACAAAGATGATTAAGAATATACTTCATTTTCTTGGTGAGTCCATAGGGCTTACAAACAAAGCACAAAATGTACGATCCTATTTTCTGATTGTTTGTGTTTTTAAGATGTAAGTATGTTTAGTAAAAGACATAGTAGCTAATACAACAGTCACTTGGCCTTATTATCTATCGTATGTACCTATAGTGTGGCATTATTATAAATTGACCCAGGATATAAGGCCTCGAACAAGGGAAGGTAGCCAGACTGATACAGATACAAAATCAAACCAAAATTAGTTATGAAGCCAGAAAATCAGAGAAAATAAAATAATAAGGGTGGGGGTGGGGGTGGGGGTAAAAAATCTACAACCCTACAAAATGATCAGTCACTTATTCTAGTTCTATTGAACCAGTGCAATTAGTACACCTCTCCTCATTTAGCGACTACATTCCATTCCAAAGATTTGGATGTTAAGCAAAATGGTTGCTAAGTGAATATGTGTGCGTGTGTGAGAGAGAGAGAGAGACAAAGAGAGATGCTGTGAAGATCACTGGTTACCGCCATCTCATTCAGATAAAGTTCTCTCATACAGTGTCTTGTGCCTGACCAATTTCCCCCCCTTTTTTTCTTTTTTTTCCCCCTCACAGGTTGAGAGATTGCTTAAATAAGCTATGTCTTCCTGAGCTGTTTTTCTCCACAGCACAGCACTTCCTTAAAAAGTCCTTACCACACATTAACAAGCTCAGCTCTGTGACTTTAATTAGTTGATTAGGACCCTTCTGCCCCTTCTGCTACTGCATGAAACCAACCAGACCTTAATCAGTTTCACACTGAAGTCTTTTGTTGTCAGGCACAGAAATTTGGTCATAAATACAGGCATTGTTTGGAAAATGATTTTCTTTTTTTACTGTTGTATCTACGAATGGTCACTAACCAGGGTAGTTGCTAAATGAGGAGCGGCTATATATGCTAGCAAGCTTATTTTTATTGAAGAATGGACAATGACATTGTCCTGTCATACAATAACATTAGGTAATTCTTTTTTTTCTTAAACCCTCACAGAGATACTAAATCAAAGCAAATGAGCATGCATCTTAGCTCCTTGTCTTTCCCAAAGCATGCATACTGCTCCAAATTCTCTCCCTCCCCAATAGTCCAGCTAGCAGAGAAAGAAGGTTGTTAGTCACATGCAGTAATTTGTAGTTTGTCCCTAAGACCATGGGAAAGAGGGAACTTGACCAAAGAGACAGGTTTCATGCTTATTTTGTGCACTATTAAACCATACTGACACAGATGCCATTAAAATAACTATATATCTTTTAAATCAAACTGTAGTACTTTTAAAGATCTAAACCAGTTGCAATAAGGAAATAAAATTAAATCTTTTTCCTTGAATGGGCTTGGCAAAATCTTCAAAGCAAATTGAAGGCTGTGATACAACAATGCATACTTCGTGGCCAGAATAAGATTTATGGAGTCCTTCACCATTCATTTCTTGGAACAGACATGGTTCTGCTTGGTAACAGATTAACCTTATATGATTTGGAAAAGTCTAGATGTCAACATAAACTTTAGTAATCAAAGATATTTAAATAATTTAGGTTATTATTCACCATGTGACTGCAGATGAGCCACCTACTTATGTCAGACAATTCTTTATAAATATGCAACTATTTCAATTTTGCATTAAAAGACCCCAGAATTAAAAGGCCAAAATATTAGTGAAAATATGTATTAGCAATTCATAGGAAGCAAAAATGGAAATTTTAATATACTACTATATGATTAACAGACACAATGATATATGACTTTTAGCAATAAAGTTCCAACAAGCTATTTTTTCAAACTTATTTAAAAAGGCCAAATTGCAAATGTATGAGATCTCTAGATTATTAATCATGCAACTCGGAAGAATAATCTTTCTAATTTCTCTGTGTATGTATGAGCGCAATATTTGTTTTATTCTCTGTTAAGTATTTAGTTTTGTATCCTGCCAGGCCCATGAGCTTAGCCCATGGCAGGAGACAGATTGGAGCCTAATAGATTTCTGGATTTTCTTCAGATTAGGCATATCAGACATGTAACACTGTCTTTTGCAAAGTCAGATGATTGGTTCAGCTAGTGAAATACTTTCTGTACTGGTTGACACCAGCTGATTAGATTTTAAGAAAACAGTATTTTCCAGCTCCATTAGATGTCAAGGAATGAACAGGGTATGTGAAGCAAGTATTTACCACTAAGCTAGAGTCCCAATCCCCCAAAGAATGGGTCAAACCCACAGAGTGGGTTAAGCAAAATCCTGATAAACGTGGAACACCCACACAAAAACTCTTCCGTTGCTAAGTGATCCATCTGCAATGTGCTTGATATAGCATGCCTTGCCTACATGATAAAAATATGACAGAGTGTGTGCCTTGACTCATCATGATGTGGGAAGCTTCCTGCCCATCTATCTCCTTGCAGTTCTGTTCTGTTCTGTTTAAAATATATCAATCCAGGAACATTGGGAAAAACAACACTGTATTATCATATTAGCTGTTCATGTTCTTGGTTCATATATTTTCTTCCTTAAAATTGCACATTCATAAACCATGGTAAACTTGCCATATAATTCTGAAGAAGCAGCTCAACGGAATCTCTTCTTCCATATTTGATAATCCATAATTTTAATTTTGATTCAGCCAGGACCAAGAGTGACAGCAAGCGGTACTTCAGTTCCAAGAACTCCATTTTCAGCAGATGGAGATCAGATGAAGAGGCAACAAAATTAAACCTAGATATGAATCACCCCATAGTTAAACACAGAAACATTCAATGCACAGAAAATTACATTTTTATGCTGCAAAACATGAAGACATATTAAATATTGAATTTTCCATATTCTGTAGGCTGCTCATTAATAGCCAAACTATGTCACTATGTTTATAAAGTGAAGAAATGTATGACTCACTGTTCAGTTCTAAACATGTTTACACAGAATGAAATGCACTTATATTATATGGAGCTTGTTTTCTAGCAAAGATTCTGGTAAGAATTATAAGCTAAAATATTTTTATTAACCAATGAACCCTTTCTCTCCTCCCCCATAAACATTCCCCCGTGATGTTGTTACATAATGTTTCACCTTCTGCTAGGTGGCAACAAAACAAACAGCTTTATTGCATTTTCAAAAATTACAGCTTATTTACTTTCAAGTATTTTTTCAATCATTTCAATGATCAGAGAAGATCGTTACAGCGCAGAACCCCTGTTTCCTCTGCTATTAAAAACCTGTTTGAAAACTGAACAGAGGCTGATTTTAACAGAAATGAACATTTTGTCTTTGCAACATTTAAGAATGAAATCAGACTTACCTCTCAGCCATATCATCAAGCTGCTCTAACGGAATAGGGACTCCATTGACAGACTGAGCTCGGTGGATCTCCTGGAATGTCCTTTTGTAACCATCTACATTTTTAAGCATATCCTAATTTGGATTTTTTTTAAAGAGAGAGTGAAGGGAAAAATAAAAGGTTCACAGCAGGCAATTTTAAAGAGTACAATTTTTAAAGCTGCACTGATGACTCAATATATGAAAATGTTTGCTCAGGCTGTCACACTTATGGGTGAGGGAAAGCATTTACAGCAGCTTGAGCTTCTTCAGAACAAAAGTGCTTTTTGAGGTATAGTGCTGTGCCCTGATAATGCTGGCATATTATAAATCAAACAGTAAGGTCATTGCCTAAAGCATCTGGAAAACATGTTGCTTGCTACCGCCATTCAATCAAATTACCTATCAGTTTAGGAACCCTACCCCACTTATTGCAGAGCACACACAGAGCATGCACACATACACCCCACTAATATTTTCCCCTTAAAATTCCATAGAGTCGGATCTTTCAGGGTCACTGCATCCTTAATGCACAGTGAACTCAGAAATATGGCATAAGACTGGCTGAATTCTGTATCCCATGCAAAAGTGACTGTGCTTCTAAATCATGCATCTGGTAATATATCAACCAGAATAAGCCTAATATAGGGTGTTGGTTTTTTTGTGTAGTATCTAAGCAACAATACTTAGTGACAGTTATTTATTAAAATGAATTACTAGAAATCATCAGATAAGAAGTATCCTTAATAAGAATATGCCAGGGGACATTTTTCTACTACTCCTGGTTTAATTAGACTAGCAACAAGGTGATATGAATAGGTAACTTTCTGTTTTGCACCTGCCATGAGTGTAACAATTCAATATGTGAATTGACATACTGTATACACCCATACCAAGAACAATGAAGTTTTTTTTAAGTTGCTGTTCTACTATCTACTGTTACTCCAGTTCCAAATGAATACAGTTAAGAGATAAAAAAGGAATTCTCTAGTTACAATCCAGAACATTCTTTATGTATTTATACTAAATAAGACAGATTAATGTTATCTTAAAAGAACTATCCTACCCACACAATGAAAAGCACTGTCACTTGTCTAAGACTAATAAAATCTATGGTAGCATGAAGTCTAGGTCAACATGTCCAAACTTTTGGGCAAATAAATCATTAGTCAAGTGCAAAAGTTGAGATTAGCATACAATGCATTATTTACACAACCTTCCTTCACTTTCATTGAAGTGTTTTTTTTAACCTCTTGGATAATGAGCCAGAAAGCAAAGCAACAATGCTCTATTTCTTCCCAAAAATTTATTCAGCCATATCAACAATTCATACAAGTATTCATAAATCTGGAATGCTGAAGTGGCATAGGAAACTTGATTAAAAGGGAGAAATCGTAAAAAAAATCACCTTCCCTGCCCCCATATTCTCTTCACAGAAGCTTCTATTAGATCAAATCCCAGTGTGAGACAGTCCTAATTTACTTCAGTGGGGGGCTCTGCCTATGGAGACAGTGCTTTTGCCCCATTGAGAAACAGAGGTGGCATTATTTATCTCAGCAAGATGGGTATTACATATCACTTCATCAGTTCCTCCACTCTTCCTCCAGAGGAGGCAATCAGAGGTATAAAGTAAAGCTCTCTAGAAGCAGGGGATACATTGTTTGGGAAACCAGCTTCACTTGAAGCATTTTTAATATATATTTTTATTGAACATTTACTTGAAGCATTGTTGAAGTAAAGCATCCCTTCAAAGCTTTTCCTGGCCCTAAAATATAAGCTGTATGTATGCAGCCAGAGCACTAGCCATTATTAGTAACAGGATACTTTTGTGCATTACCATATCCACATACAATGATTCCAATTTCCGGGAAATTGTCATCTTTAGTTCTGGATGGGGTGGCACTGCCCCAGACAGACCTGGTGCGTAACTTGGGAGTTCTCCTGGACTCACGACTCCTGCTCAAAGAGCAGGTGGCAGTTGTGGCCAGGAGGGCCTTTGCTCAACTTCGGATTGTGCGCCAGTTATGCCCGTTCCTGGAGTGAGAAGCCCTCCAAACATGCCCTGGTCATCTCCCATATTGACTACTGTAATGCGCTCTACATGGGGCTATGCTTGAAGAGTATCTGGAAGCTTCAGCTGGTCTAGAATGCAGCCGCACGTGCTGTTCTTGGCGCCCCTAGGTCAGCACATATAACACCCTTGCTGCAAGAACTGCACTGGGTGCCAGTTTGCTTCTGGATCCAATTCAAGGTGTTGGTTATCACCTTTAAAGCCCTATATGGCATGGGGCCAGGTTACCTAAGGGACCGTCTCATCCCCATAACATTGGCCCGCCCCAACAAATCATGCAGAGAGGGAATGTTACGGACCCTGTTGATAAGAGAATTCCATCTGGCGGGGACCAGGAAGTGGGCCTTCTCCGCAGTGGCGCCCGCCCTATGGAACATCTTGCCCCCGGAAGTGAGGCAGGTCCCATCGCTCCTGACCTCTACGAAGGCCCTGAAGACTTGGCTCTGCTGCCTCGCTTGGGGCGGGAAGGTGGGTAGCCATTCTTGGGGGTGGCTTGTGCTTTGGAGCCCCTCCCACTGGATTGGCATCTTTAGAGCCACTTGGATTTTATATTTATTTATATTGTATTTTATATTGGTAATTTGTTTTTATTTTTATCAGATTTTAATGTTTATTGTTATGGTATGAATTTTATTGTAAACCGCCTAGAGTCCCTCTTTTGGGGGAGATGGGCGGTAACAAAATTTGAATAATAAATAAATAATAATAAATAAATAGCACAGAACTAGGTGTGATGCCTCCAAAGTTCAAGGGTTAGTAAGTGCCACCACTGATGCATTTTATATATTTCAACAAAGTAACATCAGCATCATTAAAGTGGTCTTTTACTTATATTTTAATTTCCCACTGGGATTATTGCCTATTAATATGAAAGATAAATTAAATACTTATAAGCTACTAAAAATATTTCTCAACTATACTCTTGTCTTCTCATTTAAGAGATGTACACAGTTAAAAAAAATTATCTCAGTAACAAAAGTAATCACAAAACAGATTGGCTAATGGTTTAGTTTAACTAATTAGAAGACAAGAACATGTTTATTTAAATTTATTTATTTATTACATTTATAGGAAACCCCAATTTGTTACCACTCTGGGTGGCTTCCAAAATTCAGTAAATACCAATAAATACAGAAATATGTATTGGTAATTGTATATAATACATAAGAATACTATTAAATGTAATCAGTGCAAGTCCCATTTTTAAACAAATGAGCTGCATAATTTTAAAATAAAAATAATGTGTTGGCTTAAACTGAACTAACATACATATTCAATTGTTTAAAAGAAAAACCTGACCAACAGCACAATTCTACAGAATTTCATTTTGAAGTAAGCCTCTGATAAATATAATAGGGCAAAATTACATAATTGTATTTCTTTCTCTCCTTTTATTGGGGGTGAATGGGGAATTACGTTTGATTTCAAGAGCAGAGCACAGAGAGTCCCCACTTTTGGCTTCCTTCTACAAATGCCACAGAGTTGCCTTATCCTAACAGATGCCCTCCAGGCTGTTGGAATGATCGGACAATTCCTTCAGTTCCCAGCAATTAGCCACATTGATGGGATAACCTGGAACTGTACTCCTAACTCAGGAGAAAATCAAGTTGAACATTTTTGTAAAGTGCAACAATAAGTCAACCAGGAAGCAAAAGCCATGTACTTTTTCAGCATAGAATCTTCTATTACTGTGAATATATCTTAGCCTTCTTTCTTTACAGTGTATCAGAAGTCATTTATGCTTCCAAAACATCATGCTCCCATATCTATAATAAAATTTAGGAATAATACCATTTAACTGAAAACGTACAAACCTTATGCTGTTCAAGCTTCCTATGCAACATATCTGCTGTTTCCTCATGAGCTTGTTGAATGGGGATTTCTTCTCTAAGAGATGTCTCAGCCCTACAAAGCCAGGCTGCAATGGGCCCCAGAGGCGCAGGAAGAGATTTATCAAGATACAAGTGCCATTCAAAAAGCTGGAAAATAGGAATATTAAGAGGATGGGTATTCTACTTCCCAGCTTTATTTTGTTCCCCAAATATGTAGTACAGCATCAAAAGAATTGCAGAAACAAAGGAATACTGAGAAATTTTGACTGAACTTGAAAATCTTATAACATGTAATGACAAACACCTGTTGAGTTTAATTTATAAAATAGTGAAATATCACTCAGAATCTGAACAAGTTAAATATTGTATGATCAAATGGATGCAAAATTTGAATATAGTAATAAAGATGCAAAGTTGGCATTTCAATAGAAGAAGAATATTGACTGTAAAGATTATATTTAGAAAAAATTGGTATAAGATGTTTTACCATTGATATATAACTCAGTTCCAATTGCTAAAATGGACAACTCCTTTTCTAACAAATGCTGGAAATATAGCAGGTTAGATAAGCATTCCATATGTGGTGGCACTGTGGTAAAGTCCAACAATTCTGGCAAACGATTCATAGTAGAACAGAACAAATATTGACAATTGAAATCTCATTCCAGTCTGAGATATCTATTCAAAATATACCAAACTAGCTCAGTTTGTGTTAACAGAATTTATATGCAAGAATTTTATTCTTGTGTTAACAGAATTAATATGCAAGAATTTTATATGCTACCTACTGGAAAGGTTGCTTGACTCCTTCTTTGGAAGAATGGTTAACTAAATTATGGGAGTATGTTTTGTTGTCCAAAATAACTTTGTATTTAAAAAGAAAGTCTGATGCAGGATTCAATTCTAATCAGAAACCATTTTTGAATTACAATTTTATATGTGGATTGGCACTACACCCCAAATTTGGGGTCTTTTATGTATAGAAACTAGATTTTTAATTTCATGGAAATTTTGATTTTTAATATTTTAATCTAGTGTAGTTTATAATCTTAGTTAGTGATTTATACTATGTTAACCAGGTATTTTTAGTTTAAAGCTTAAGAAGGACTTTCGGCTTCTGTATTAAATACTGACATGATATATTTTACAATATCATAAGTGATTAATCATATTCTCAAAAACAGTCTTTATGGTATTTTAGACCTTTAGCTTATCCACCTGTATTTCATTATTTGTACTTTGCTCTTTTACCTCGTTAATATGTTTGGTATCTCATTTTGCCTATGTATTTTTTCTAAATAAGATTGATAATAATAGTAAGGGCAGCTATACATCATGATTTACAAGTCCAAAGGGCTGGATTCACACAATGCACTTAAACCAAAATCAAAGAAACCATTTAGCGTGATGCTTGGAAAAATCAGCTTTGCCAAAAATAAGGGTAATTATTTTGCCTTAAGTCAGCCACCAATTCAGACCACAATCACATCAACTGATGATGTATAGAGAGAAGGAGGGGAGGAGATTCTCCAGACTTAACAAACTTGGAAAGGTCATAGCTCTTTGTGTCACGCATTTCTACAAAGTCCCTGTGAACTAGCTCAGGGTCTGTGCAATGTCGTCTAGCTTTAACAATTCATCCTTGGATGCTTTCTTTATTCACCTCTTTAGAAATAAAGATTAGTGTCCAAGAGTTGAAAAAATTGTACAGCAACTTTTTTTTCAATTTCTGAATAATTCACTTATTTGAAATTGCAAATTGTAACATGAAATCTGAACACCCACAAACATCTGGTTTAGCTTTACACAGAGGCAAAAGTTGGTAGGAAGACAATCATTTAATTTAATATGTCTTCTAAACTTACTTGAGAAGTAACTTTGTCCCAGGCTTGCTTCACCAGAGCTTGATGAAGGGAGAGTTTGCCATCCTTTCTTAAAGACTGGATTGCATGTTCAATTTGTTTCCTCTTTGCTTCATACTGTACTTTGCAGTGTTTGAATGACTGCAAAATATATGTGAAAGCAAGGATACAGTGTTATTTATTTATCTACCACATTTATAAGGCTGCCGATCCTCACAGTGACTCTGGGCGGCATGCAACATGAAAAACAGTACAAAAACAATATAATAAAGAGGAAAGAATCTTTATGAAAACAAAGATTGGTTCAAGGCTACCAGTTCAAAATCTAAGTCCAGCATTCTCCAATTCACTGCCATTTTTATCTGTTGGACTAACACCCCTTTAATTTACAGTCAGCATGGCTTTTTGGCTGATACAGCCTTCTCAATCACATTCTGTTCTTCTGCTGGAACTAGAAAATCAGAAATAATTATATCTTGAACAATTACTAATTAATAAAAAAAGGAAAAAGAAAAAAAAGAAATACCTGGTATTTCTCTTGCAAGCTTGCTTCCATCATTTGTGTCCTTGTCAGGTCTCTTTCAAACTGTTCAATCCAAATTTTCAGATCTCTTAGCATCAGTTGATCTTTCTATGACAAATAAAAAGAGCATTCAACTCAAATCAAAATCAGGTGTATTTAAGATGTAAAATTACAGGCATATGGGATCATGAGATACCAGTTTCATTTTTCAAATGGGTGTACATATTTTTCCCCGTTTCTTTGTTTTTTCATGGAATCTGAACCAGTGGGACTTCGTGGACATAAAAGCAGACTTTGTACAATTTGTACATCTCTTTTGGGGGAGATGGGCGGTAATTAAATTTGAATAATAAATAATAAATTTACTGTTATCAGGAAGTCTGATCCTGTATCCCCTTCACTGGCTGCTGCAGTGCAGGGGCTTTTGTGGTCTTCCAAGAAAGTGATGATACCTCACCCCATGGCTATGGATGACCTCACCCAGCAGCTTCATGCAGATGTTAAAGAGGAGCGGAGAAAGTACCAAACCCTGTGGAACCCCACCTCTCTCCCCCAGTCAACACCGACTGGAATCTGTAAATTGTTGTTAGAAAGTACAACACTGTATGTATTTTCTCTGTCTTCTATTAGTGAGAAATGGAACGTATTAGCCCAGTACTGCATGTATATTCCCCACCAACCAAATAAAAGGTATATCCAGCACTAAAAGGCAAAAGAAACACAACTTGTTCATGAAGATGCTACTATCAGGGGGATAATCTACCAAAACCATTTTAATCTAAATAAATTCACAATTATTCCATATCCCCATGTTAATAATTTACACCATAATCAATTATTCATATTATACTTATACTTTTTACAAAGTTCTGGCACCCTTTATGGACTTTTTCCTGACACCAGGATTGAAATGTTGATTTTCTATGGAATTGGTTACAGATAAGGGATGGGATATGGGATAAAGAGATACCTGTTTGTAACCTTATAGGGGGTGAAGAATTACTAAATTTGTTTATACTTGTTGTGATGATGGTTAGAAGTCACTTCTTTATATATTTCTTTTCTTTTTATTATATTCTTTCTTTTCTTTGTTCTTTGTTTTCTTCCTTTTTCTTTTTTCTTTTTTCCTGCACTTTTTATCCTTTCTTTCCATTCTCTTCTCTTTCTCTAAGTTTAGTTTGTATACATTTTTACTATTGTAATTAAAATTCTTAATAAAATTTTATTTAAAAAAAGAGTTGATAAATTTTTTAAAAAAGTATTACTCCAAAAACAGCTCTTTAAAATTATTCCTCGTCTTTCCAGAATTGAGATCCCAATTGAAGCCCACTGTCCCATCTCTTTCCATTTCAAACTCTTTTCCTCATTTTTCTAAATTGCATTTCTTTATCCATGGCCCCGACGCTCATCAACTCAAACTATGTTTAGACGTTGTTTAAACCTTTACTATTCTGTGTGACAACATTGTACATTGCAATTAAGAACATACATCTGCTTCCTGTGTATCACTTGCTATGTTATGAGGATCTGGATAATGTTTCAGAAACTGTGCCACGTAGGTCATAACTGATTTTTCATCTGGTTTATCCACATCCACATCTGGAAAAAAAATGAGGAAGAAAAATTAAAACAAAATAAACTGTAAAAACATGACATAAAAACAAAAACTATTCTTGCCACATGAGAAACAAAAATAAATTAAAAAGATCAAAATATTAAAAACTTTACAAATTGTTCAAAATAAATTACACATTCAATGTTTTACTACCTTCAGGATCAAGGAGTCTTGGGATTCCGAGTTCTGATTCTGCAATTGTAAAGGCCTCTTCCAAATTTTTTTTGTTAGATTGCGTTTTCACCCTCTCCAAATCCACTAGTTCTGGACGGATAGCATGGATAACTGAATGAAAGGCAATACCACTTCTCCAGCTTTGTCCAAAATCCTTGACTTCAATTCCAGTTTGCCTTAACAATAAAAAATAACATGCTACCAACTTGTACAGGCTTATTATTGAACTTATAGCATTAATCTATTATACTAAAGCTATATTTGCAGTGCTTCTGGAATGGATACTCTTTTTGATTCAATTACCTATATTTTCTGGTTCCATTTTGCTTTTACCTGAACACTCAATTAAATATAATTTAATTTATATCTATGGAATTACTACATGATGGATCTAGAAATTCTGCCTCTGGCATAGTAGCTTTCAAAGTATTTGAGAACTGCGACATTACAGCAGATGTCCTAGATGAGATAAGAAAGGAAAATCAGTGGTATTCCTTGCAATTTTCCCTGAACAACTGAAGGGTACGTCAAACTCTTGGTGTGGTATATTCTGTTTCCATGAATGTATTTCCAGAAAACAAGATCTTCAAGGAAGATCTTCTCAAGATTGCCCTCAAATTTAGAAACCTGTCCATCAGGCATCCGAGTAGCGTCTTTTCCTGCAACACACCTAAGCAATGGAATGCATTTCCTATGGAGGTGGTCTTCTTCCTCCTCTCTAGAAGAGCACCCAAGCTGCATCTGTTTTGGCAGGACTTTATTATCATTGTTGAAAATGTTGTGCTTTGTATTTTTGTACCTGTTAACTGCTTTGAGTATTCAGTTGCAATAGAAACGTGGGATGTAATTTGTACAGCTAAAAAACATTAATTTGTTCTTACACGTTTGTATTTAGTTTTATGCTGCTTCTTTATTGTCCAATTAGCTCATGTATCAATGTCACTACATACTCTAATCATATATATCATGGGAACATAAGTATTTTGCTCTTCTGCAAATTAGATTTTCAGACAAAGTAGTCAATCAAAATCTCTTCCAATCAGAGTGCATCAAAGAAAATCAGGCTAGGCCAGGGCATACCAAATTAAACCAGGTTTCTTTCAACATAATTTGGCACATGGAAAGTAGCGAATGACATCCGCTGGCAAACCCACAGAGGGAAGATGCCTCAACAGAGAGCTGACACCATCTGAAATGTTACGTAGGCTGGGAAGATCCATAGTACAACCTCCAGTTCTGCAAAAAATGGCTTGAATAAGGTAAAAGGGGTGTAGATGTAATGGGGACTCATACATTAAGTCAAAGAAAAGCAGCACATCTTCAAGCTAGGAAGGCATTGGAGATAGTGTTTAAGATTTTCCCCATAGCAGGTAAGCCTGCATCAGCTTCTTTAAGGCAGCACTAGGAACCAAGTCTGAAGATCATGACAGCAAACAATAAAAAGTCCCACTGTACAAAATAATACGATGAAGATGCCAGATATAACTACTGAATCATTTTCCCTTGCCATCTCATACTAATACATAGATATTGTCTAAAATAATTACAGGTAGTCCTCACTGAGCAAACACAATTGGGATCCACAACTCAGTTGCTGAGCAAAGTGGCCACTAAGTGAAACCATGCCTGTGCTTACAATATTACTTCAGTTTTCCTTTCCTTTACAGACCTGTAAAGGTCATAAATGCAAGCATTGGTTGTAAAGTTACTTTTTCGTCACCTTCATAACTGCAAACAGTTGCTAAACAAGGCAGTTGCTAAACAAGGACTACCTGTAGATGAACTGAACATCAGCACTGCCATAAGTTCAAGCAGTTCTCCTATAGATAATTTAATTCCAGAAGCTCACGGTAACTTTTGACTTTTAACTAAACTGTACAAATGTTACATGATCAAAAGTATATAAAACTGTTATTCAAAATCAAAAGCCTGCATATGTGAAGAGCAAATCAAGAGCATAAAAGGGTAAAATTACAAATTAATTTGAGGAAAATTAATTTCTTCATTTGAATTAGTTATTATTTTGTACTTCTTGTATATTTGTTTCATACAATCATCTCCTAAAATCTTAAATACAATATTCTGCACATTTTAAAAAACCTGTTTGAAATCTACAACCATGAAATTATAGCATTTATAGGGAAAATATTGTGAAACTTACAAAAAGAATACTATATCCAATCACTGGCTAATTCTAAGAATTTCTTGACAAGAGAAGAGAATATAACATCTAAAAGTAGAGGGGGAAAACCCCTGGCCTACATACAATCCCCAGCACTTTGGGATAATTTAATTAAATTTGAATAATAAATAAATAAATAATGCTACTAATGCTGAGAGACAAAACTCATCATGCTACACAAAGCTGCAATGACAAAATTAGTTCACTTTGGTGCCAAAAAACAAAAGCACAATTGAAGAAGCTTAGGGGTGGGAATGTAAGTTGTCTGTCTCTTCAAACTGCCACTTCTGTCTTAAAGTAACTCTTACTGAGGTGAAGAATTACATTTAGGATTTTAATATGATAAATTATCTAGAGACTTGTTTCTTTCTCACTTTTTATTGATCTTCTTGATATAAATTGCACTGTTTAACCCATCATTGCTTACTTTGCTGCTGTGTACTGCACCCATTTTAGCAAAGCCTTCTTTGCATTTCCTTGGACTTTAGTTAAAACTTTCCGCTTGGATGGTGGACTGGCAGTCTCACAACTGACGACACTATCCACAGATGATGTACTACTGCAGAGTGACTGCAACTGTGGCAGGTTGCTTGTAAGCTCCTCTATCTGTACGTAGAAGAAAGATTCTCAATGTATTAAGGGTAGTGGAAATGCTGATGTTAGCAACAGACCTTTTGTTCAACAGCTGATTAACAAAATACCAATTATCATGAAAATGTGCAAATCAAAAACTGCTTGACAAGACTGATGAACTCATACTGAAATTCTTCATGCTAAGAAGATACATCTCATAGGATGTAGGGCAGACTCATATTTATCGGACGTACCCATGGAATTGTATTGGCAATGATACTCATTTGCAAGAGCCAACTTGATAAATTCGTATCTTCTCAAACAAACTGCTTATGGGATTGCTGTAATTTCTGTGACTGTGCAGGCACTAGGAACCAAATCTGAAGATCATGACAGTAAGGATCATAAAGTCCCACTGTCACCATTAATATGCAAATTGTTGATACCTACACACAGTGCTAATGCGCACTAATGTCCTTTCACAAGGAGTAACAGAACCTCTTGGGCAGCATAAGCATTCTTGAGATACAAATGGGAATGGGCATCATCACAAACTGGATCTATCTTACAGATGCCATATACACAGAAAAAAGGTAACAACTGAAAAATATGAAGCTGGAACCATTGTGTTGGAATAAATCCTTTTTCATAGCCTGGAAGAAATGCGGGAGAAATTCCTCTCCCATGTGCCAGAAATGCAGGGTTCTGACAGAACTGAACAGCCAGAGAAGTTCATAATGGGAGAAACTGTCCCTTGGTCAGGCTATGAGCTAATTAGGGCTTACCCAAACTCAGTGTGATCTACTTTTCAATAGAATGGCTAGGTTTGCCCCATTCCTTTGATGATTTTAGCATGCTAGAATATTTGGAATGTCAAAAATCCATATACTTCCAGAATACATACAGGTAGTCCTCGTTTAGAAACCACAATTGGGACTGGCAACTTGGTCATTAAATGAAGCAGTTGCCAAGTGAAGCTGCGACTGTGTTTATGATCTTACTTCAGCTTTCCTTTGCTTTACAGACCTGCGAGGATAGATCATAAAACTACTTTTTCATCACCATTGTTAACTGAATGCTAAATGATGCAGTCACTAAATGAGGACTACCTGAACAACTTAACAAAAAGAATGAAAGCAAAACAATTTTATTTTAATTACTCTGTTGGCCTTCTCTCTAAAATTGTGAGCAGAGAAAAAAACTCCCCCAAGATTGCATAATGATTCCATTGTTTCCCTCATTTTGGAGTTTGTTTTTTAAAATGGAATAACAGGTTAAATACATTCCAAATAAATAAATATTTTTTTCTAAATAAGAAAATATCTCTTGAATTTAAGTGAATTCAAAACATGCTACCAGAAAGGTCTTACTATATGTTAAATATTCCAACACAGTAATTTTTATTTATAATCAGCTACAGAGTGCCCCAAATTGGATTGCAATCAATACTGTACTGCAGTATCCTGAATACTTTTCCCCTGAAAAAGATTCTCTTGTATTGAAAGAAGTTCATGTTTTTCTAGTTCATCCCCATGTTGTTTTGTGTTTATTATGCATTTTTCCCATTAAATGTTTCTCCATCACCCTGCATCTTCCCTCACTGACTTTAATTCCTGATCCGCAAAATTTCTATTGGAACAGGTCCTTCATGGAGCATGGAAAACTGTAGAAACTGCAGGACATACACAATCCTGACACTGGGGGGGAAAACCCCACACACATATACAAACATCCAACCAAAGACAAATTCACTAAAACACTTTTTGAAAAAATCAGTTGAAGTCCCATCACAGGAGAATGAAAAAAGGTTGTTGTTTTTTTACAGCAGGAGTTGGAACAGAAGCATGGTGAGAAGTCTTAAACTGTATTGCCTGTGATGGTTTCTGACCTAAATATCCCCATATCATTTACTTATGGTAGCATTTTATCAGCTCTGTGTCCTGAATAATAATGATAATGATAATGATAATTTGCCTTTTATTATTTTTAAAAAGGGAAAAAACTATACCTGGAAATATAGGATTACTGTCCACACCAACCCAAGCACAATAGATGGTCTTCCATCAGCAATATCAGTTGAATTAATGTTGACAAGCTTAATCTGTTTTGGGGTGGGGAGATGCAAGCACATTATCATCATGCATTAGAGAAAGCCACAACAAGCTTGTTATAAGATGGAGCTATTTGTGGACATATTCATGCGCTGTAGTATAATATATTCTCAAAATACACCTAGTTATTATTCCAAATTAAAAATGATATAAATATATGCAAACACTCGTCAATTTATGTTTACATTTCTTAGATAGAATGAAACGTACATGAAAGGAGACCATGCAAATCCTGCAAACTAGGGCAGTTTGCTTTGCAGATTAGGAAGAAAACAGTATGTTGCTGCTTCATGGATGCTCTTCAAACACACATTTAGGTATATAAACCTTTACTTCACTTGTCCATTGCTAGACCCCACACATTCTTTTACTGATAAAAATTATCAGTAAAAATTCCTGCATCCAACTGCCTGAGACAGGCAGCTTGAACCATTTGAGCCTGCCATCTCCTGCAGAATGCTTTCACTCCCCAAATGAAATGGGATAGAAAATTAATATGAGGAAGTAAGCAAGCAAGGGGCAGGATAAGAACATGACAACTAGCATGAACTAGCAATCATTGCCCCAACATGTTCATCTGAGGAGATAATGTGGCAGTGTACCTGAAGAACTACAACTAACTTTCTGGGTAACATCTTTCTGCTTACTATATTCCCTACAATATGTATGTCTGTGTAACTTATATGTACAGTATGTCTATCTAACTTTTTGCTCCCTACACAGAGTACTTAAATTATATAGTTAATCAGTTATAAAAAAGTTCCATTTAATTTCACTGAAATTTGTTATACTATTGAAGGTTTGACAAAAGCATTATACTAACCGGTGATCCTCTATACACGGACTAGCATGGAAAACAAATAAATATGCATTTAAAACCCTATATGTGAATAATGTTTAGAATAAGGAGATGAAATAAAAATAGGCTTCATACAGAGTAACAAATGAACATGAAAAGTGTTTGCTAAATTAGTGCTTAAAACTCACTACTTCCTATCATCTCTGCATTGTTTTTACTGCTTTAGTTCCTGAGATTCTTATTTTAACTTTCATTTAATTTCATCCCAACCACACGACTGGTATATTTCTTTCAGGGTATGTGTAGAAGAGGGAAATTGCTATACAGAACTCAAACTTACCCGACGTCCTTCTAGGAACTTAAGGGCAGTACCAATGTTGGCTACTCCATGAATTCTCTTCAATTTTCGCCCTTGTTCACAAGGCTTTAAAAAGTATAAATAAAAAAGGGCAATTAACTTTTAACAAATAACGGTATTAAAATAGACTGGAGCTTAAATTTCATAATGTGAATATCTAAATCAACTCACTAGAAAGGAAACTCACTTAAGTGTAGAGGCCTCATTTCCGAATAAATAACCCATTTTTTTAAAAAAAAAAATTCTGTTAAAGTTCCTATTCTTTTTATATTTATATTCTGAGGGAGCAGCATCTGGCATCTACCAGCAATTTATACAAGTCAATTGTAACTGTTTACCATAAATCAGACTCCCCACTTGTGATAACTTGTAGATATGTTATCACAATGTTGCAGTTAAACACTCCAAATCTCTAGCCAATGGCCATGCTAACTGGGGATTGGGCACTGAAGCTAAGATTGAACAAATATGGACAGCATCAGACTAAAAAAAAAATGCTTTAAACTGTACTGACATTTTTAATATCAAGATAATAAAGTGGCAAGCTGCTGATATTTTATTTTGGTTTGAACTAAAACCTGTTCTAGATTTTTTTTTAAAAATGGAGAATATTTTAGACAAATACAGAACAAGTCAGTCTCAATCTTTAATGCTTCTCTTTAATAAAACTAATCTGTGCTCTGTTTTTCAAAAAAATTAAAGTAACCCCAAAAGTTTATGTTTAAGATTCATTCTACCACAAGAGGGAGTATTTTTTGCTTATCAAAATAACAGAAGATGAATAAAAATTATTTAACAAGTAGGAACCAAAGTGCTGTTTGACGAAAATTGCACTTAAGGCTACAATAAATGATCCAACTTTACAATCATATGAAAAACTGCTTGCACATTTCATGTGGAAATCATGGGTTACTGGATTATAAATCCAACGAGTGATCACTGGAAACTGACATTATAACACCAACAGGAAAAATACGTTTTGCCTTCCTTTCATTTCTGTATTGCTAAAGGTATCATACTATCAGTTTATCACTCATTAGTGTTTCAGGACTCAAGTGTTCTTTGCACTGGAGCACATTGCTCCTAGTGAATTTATAGTGTAAGCATCATTCACACCTTAGTTGTATAGAATACCCTAACCCTAATTTGCTGAAGATTTCAGCAGTTTAGTTGCCCAAAGTCCTGAAACAGATTCCTCTGAACAGTGACACTATTATATCTGTGCAATGAACTGGTTTCGGATTAAACTTCCCTAGTTCTGCTCATTTCTTCTAGGAAAGACTTCTCCTTAATAGTGCTTCCAGCTGTCTCAGAATCCCAGTTAGCATGATCCATGGCCATGTTGACTGTGATTACAGGAGATTAGTTGAACCTAAGGTATGAAAGACTACTGTTGGCTGGAATCTCTGTCTAAAATGGACTTTTCTCACCTTAAGATTGTTTACTACCCATGGGATCTGGACTTGGCAACCTTTTCACAGAGAACCTGATTCTACCATGAGTGCTAGCAAAGATTATAATTAGAATTCAGAAGACGTTAGTTCAGAAGGAAATCATATTCTAATGAATACATTAGAACTACCTCACTCACCTCACTGGAAAGAGCAAATCCATATAAGCGAACAGTGGCTGGGTTCACCCAGCATTCTTGAAAAAGGCCTTGTTTTAACTATGGTTTGTTGAAAAAGCTAGTATATACCTAACACTAAGCTATAAACCAAGATTTACACATCACAATGACTAGCACACCATAGTACTAAGCCAAAATGAAACAAACATATTGTAAAACATAGCTTGATTTCTTAACACAGAGTTCTTTTGACGCTCTATAATGCTAATATGAAAATATTCACATTATTTTAATGCTTACTTTTTCATTCATTTGCTTTTCTTTCTTAGGTTATGTATACTGGATATTCAGCAATCCATAAATCCATCTATTGTACCAGGATTATACAGCATGCATTATTTATTATGCAGCAGGAAAAGAACTTTAGCATTTCCATGCTTCAGGTAAAGGCCATTATTTACAAAGCATAAATAAGATCAACTAATAAAACAATAAATAAGTATTTTGTATACAAAAAATACTTACCAATTTTTGTCCTGACAGGACCTCCAAAAGAGCAATCAATACAATTCCATCTTTGATGTCTTCAAACAGATCATTGACTACTATGGGAGGACTGCGCTGTGAATGAAAGTAGAAAAATTTGAAGTACAAAATTTTAGTCACAAATTGTTCTCACATTGTACCTCCTTCAGTTTCATCATGATTTTCTAGCTCCCTACTTTACCGTTATCATTACCATGCCAAAGGATTTGAGAGAGAGAAAGAGTGTGTTAAAGAGAATTGGCTAGGCTGGGAAACTGAAAAGCATTCTGGGAAATCACTTCTATACTCTTATCAAGGTTACTTTATGGTTGTACTTCTACAGTCACCAGGAGTCAAGCTTTACTTGAGAAAGTCTTTACCTTTCTTCATTATTATTATACAGAAAATTAAAAAAAGAAGAAAAAACAAATGTATCCAGAAAACTTTTATTGATGGAGCAAAATCATCCTGGGAGAATTCTCTTATATATTAATTAATAACTTAGTATTAATTCTTAGTACTAATATTTAGTACTAATATTAATACTTAGTATTAATACTCAGTGTGAAAGGTGAAAGGTCCCCTGTGCAAGCACCGAGTTATGTACAGCAGACTATAGCGGGGTGGTTTTCTTGGCAGACTATAGCAGGATGGTTTGCCATTGCCTTTCCCAGTCACCTTCCCTAGCAAGCTGGGTACCCATTTTACCAACCTCAGAAGGATGGAAGGCTGAGTCGACCTGAGCCGGCTACCCAAGAATCCAGCTTCCACTGGGATCGAACCCAGGTCATAGGGAGAGTTTCGGTTGCAATACTACCACCTACCACTCTGCGCCACTGAGTACAATTTCTTTTCTTATGTTTATTCACATGCTTGGTTTATATCATATATAGACACGTATAGAGTCACTTCATGTGAGATGGGCAGCCATATAAATTTGACAGATAAATAAAAAATAAATAGAAGGAAGGAAGGAGCATCAGGTATTATTCATTCCAACACGTTTATTTGCAGTGAAAGCACTACTTACTGTATTCTCCTTCCTATGCAGCAGCTGTATAAGATTCACTAAATGTATGTCTTTATACAGCAAGAACGTATTCTTTATTAGATCAATTTTTCTCACTCCAATTTTTTCCTTATTTTGTCACATTTGGTTGGTGTACTTCCTGTTATTGCTTCTATTTTCGCTTTTATGTAGCACCTGTCTTCAACTTGTTCTTCCCAAACGCACACTGCTATAGTATAACATTGGAATGAACAATGCATGGAAATTTCCTCCTTTCTCTCTAAACCATCCTTCCAAATACTGAAAATACTAACAGAGTAATACAGACATCCTCTACTTTATAGTTCAGCAAGAATTACAGAAAAGCTGGTCATGAATTCAAGTAGTCCAACTACAGATACCCTATATATATCCCTATACTCTATTTTAGATTTGGAATAAGTTGGGAGATGCATCACCTAGTAGTAGCATTATGCTACTTTGAAATCTCCTCCCCTTGGTCTGTGGTATAATAACCATCTGCCACAGTCACAGTGTTGAAATATTTTCTTACAATAATTATCTAAGGTAGTATAAGAATTGGTAAGAAGCTAAAAGGTTGTAATGAGCAACAGTGATGCCATTTTGCAGGGGAGGGCTAGCTCTGTCATGGATAAGTGAGGCCATCATAAAAATTGTGTAAAAGGAAGATTATAGACTTAGACATTGTTGTTTACTGCAGGCACTGTCTTTGTAGCCATGGTGGCTAACCACAGATAAGAAGGGAGGGGAACTGTACATGAGGCTCCATGCTCAGAAAGCGTAAATAAGTGAAGGGAGTATGTGATTGGCTAATGCCTTACACCCTCATTGTTAATGATTGGCTTAAATGTTTGAACTAGAAATCTGTAAGAGAGGTGGCAAGGAATGGCCCAGGGTGGCCACCGCCCATCTCTGCCTATTTGCTGATTTGGGCTCTATTGCAATAAACAATTTCCTGATCTTCCTGCTTTTTAATGTAGCCTGGCTTGGGAACAAACCTATTAACTTCTAACAACAATGGTCTCAGATTATGCCGCTGCAGCAACAGAGCAGCAAGGTTCTTGTTAAGAACCAAATATTATTTTAAACCAGTCAATCTAAGGTTGAAAAGTCTAGATGGAAATAGGAGTCTTAAAATATGAATGTTATGCATAAATTTGCTTAGCCTTTCACTAGAAGAGAAAGAGAGAGAAGGAGAGAAGTGGATTATTTCTTTTAAAGGATACAGCTTTTAAAAAGACACAGGCCCTATAATTCTAGATTACCAGAAACAAACAAACAATATATTTTGAAACAGTACAAAGTTTCCGTTTTCATATGACATATTAAGACACTTTTCTCAAGTCTTAAGCTGGGCAAACAGGTAAGGCCCATGAAGAGAATGAAAGTTATTCAGTAGCAAGTGTTTGGCTGATAAACCAATTTTGTAAAATTCATGTTTTAATCTATGTTCTACTTGCACTATTCCATATGTTTGGTTAATAATAAATCATCAGTTCATATTCCCCCACCACTTATTCCACCCATTTTTCTCTTATGTTCAAGGATGTCAAACGGTTGAACTTACATCAGCACTTGTCTTAATTCAAATAATGACATCTAACTATATATATACATTTTTTCTCTATTTTCTTACTACTCATTAGCTAATAGAACCATAAATCTTAAAAAGGTTATGTTATTATTTGCATAAATCCATACTTTTTTAGCTTGTTCAGTCCCTAAAGATTAAAGCTAGAAAGCTGGAGGTCGCATAAAAGTCTCCTTACTAAAATATTAAGATGACTAAACATGGCAGAAGAGATGTAGTATTCCTGTTCCTTAATGGTCCCACAAAACTAAAAATACACCCAGCCACCCCCGCCAATAGGTTTGGAGTCTTGTTAGGTAAAGGTAAAGGTTTCCCTTGACGTAAAGTCCAGTCGAATCCGACTCTAGGGGGCGGTGCTCATCTCCGTTTCTAAGCCTTGGAGCCGGCGTTGTCATAGACACTTCCGGGTCATGTGGCCAGCATGACGACTCGGAACGCCATTACCTTCCCACCGAAGCGGTACCTATTGATCTACTCACATTTGCATGTTTTCGAACTGCTAGGTGAGCAGGAGCTGGGATTAACAACGGGAGCTCACCCCGCCGCGCGGTTTCGAACCGCCGACCTTCCGATCGACAGCTCAGCGGTTTAACCCGCAGCGCCACCGCGTCCCTATGGAGTCTTGTTACAGGGTATATTATTTTCTGATATTTGCTCTCTCCATTCCATAATTTCCAAAAACGTAAGGACATACAGTTGCTTATTTTGAAAACGTATGAACTGTTTCAATCTAAAAAGATTCCAAGTAGTGTGCACAAAGTGACAGTAATACTATACTAATGCAACATCTTATTAAAATAATAAATCATTATTCAGAATCAGCATCAAACTATTCATCTATCTGTGCCAAGAAACCATACTAATTATTCTCTAAAGGACTTCTGAAACATGCCTTGAGGTGGTAAGCTGTCTCAAAGGAGGGACAGTCTGCTTTCAGGCTGTCTTTCTACTTCCAGATGTGTGGGGAGGAGGACTGCAGCAGTCGTTTTTTGCTGACTTGGACTTGGGCAGAATCTAACTGGGAAAGGCAGCCTTGTAGATGACTGTAGGTTGAGTCATGGCAACTGGATTTCTTTCTTTTTGGTAGAAATGTTTCGCTGCTTGTCCAAGCAGCTTCTTCAGTCTGGGCAACGGTTGGTGAGGGGACCCCGTATATGTCTTCCAGGGTGGCTGCATTGTCCCTACACCTGAATGGCTGTTAATTGTGCCATGGAGGTGTGGATTGCCTTTGGGATGCCTTACTCCTAGATCCTTTGTTCATCCCCAAGTGGATCATTAAGAGTGGCCTTCCTGGTGGTCTTAATCTTCCTGGGGACTGATGAAAGAACAGCATGAAAAATGGGGGACAAGTTGTGTCTGAGGCCTCCGCCTCTATTGAGGAAAGGATTTTCCACTTTGGCATGAATGGATTCCTTAACCCCTCTCTCAAACCACTTATCTTCTCTGTCCAAAATATGAACATTCTTCTCCTCAGATGAGTGTCCTTTTTCTTTTAGATGAAGGTAAACTGCTGATTCTGGTCCTGTGGTGTTGCTCCTCCTGTGTTGGGCCATTCTCTTGGAGATGCATAGGACATGCACTACAGAGTTTATACATGATAACAAGCAGCTCTGGTTGCATTCAAAACCATACAAGTAGTCAGAGCAGCTTCCACAGCAGCAGGTAATCAGTGCAGCCCCCGTAGCAGTACACAAGCACACGGGCTGCTGCACTTTGTACCAGTTGAAGTTTCTGGGTGGTCTTCAAGAGCAGCCCCATGTTAAGTGAATTATAGCAATCTGGATAAAACTGACAACAGTATGAGTGACCATTTTCAATGCTTCCTGTGCTAGTAAAGTTGCAACTGATGCACCAAACATTGCTAGGCAAAGGCCTTCCTGGCCATTGCTCTTCTCAACAGCTTTATGTAGATGTTAAATGGGAAGGAGAAAGGGAAAGGGACCAAGCCTGGGGAAACCCACAATGGAATACTGAAGACCCTGATCTCTCTCCCCGCTCTCCCCGCAAACATAGACTGGAGCCATTTGTTAGGAAGGAACAAAATCAGTAGAGTACAATGCCTCCAACTACCAACCCTTGCAGGCAGCCTACTGTGGTCAACAGAATCAAAAAGCCAATGAGAGATCCATTGGAAAGATGGCAGGCTTTCTCCATAGGTCATCCATGAGAACAAGCAATGCAGTTTCAATACAAGGCCCAGGTCTGAATCCTAGCTGCCACAGATGCAGGTAATAGACTTCTTTGTAGTTGTCACCCTACCACTGTCTCTACAAACTTCACCAAAAGGGGGAGATTATTGTCCCATATAACAACAGACTTCTTAAGGAGGGAGGGGACCAGTGCCTTTTTAAATTCCACTGGAACCTTATCTTCTCATAAAGAGATATTGACTGTATCCTGTTCCTGAGTTATTTCCTTCAGCTTTGATTATAGGACAGATTCTATGTGCAAGATTTTATACAAACCTATTAATATTCCATCTTCAGCAAAGGATTGTTACCTTGTTGTGGTGCTGGAACTTGAGCACCTCAATGATGCCATGAGCTAAACCGTGAAGGGCCACCCAAGACGGGAAGGTCATGACAGAGAGGTCAGACTAAATGCGATCCCTGGGGAAGGTAATGGCAACCCACACCAGTATTCTTGCCGTGAAAACTAAATGGATCAGTACAACCAGAGATATGTCGGTATACCATCGGAAGATGAGACCCCCAGGTCGGAAGATGGTCAAAATGCTACTGGGGAGGAACAGAGGATGAGTTCAACTAGCCCCAGACGTGATGATGCAGCTAGCTCAAAGCCGAAAGGACGGCTAGCGGCTGACAGTGCTGGTGGTGAACGGCGAATCCGATGTTCTAAGGATCAACATACCATTGGAACCTGGAATGTAAGATCTATGAGCCAGGGCAAATTGGATGTGGTTATTGGTGAGATGTCAAGATTAAAGATAGACGTTTTGGGCGTCAGTGAACTGAAATGGACTGGAATGGGCCACTTCACATCAGATGACCACCAGATCTACTACTGTGGACAAGAGGACCACAGAAGAAATGGAGTAGCCTTCATAATTAATAGTCAAGTGGCTAAAGCAGTGCTTAGATACAATCCAAAAAATGATAGAATGATCTCAATTCGAATTCAGGGCAAGCCATCTAACATCACAGTGATCCAAATATACGCCCCAACCACAGATGCTGAAGAAGCTGAAGTAGATCTGTTCTATGAGGATCTGCAGCACCTGCTGGACAACACGCCTAAAAGAGATGTTATTTTCATCACAGAAGACTGGAATGCTAAGGTGGGCAGTCAAATGACACCTGGAATTACAGGTAAGCATGGCCTGGGAGAACAAAACAAAGCAGGACATAGGCTGATAGAATTTTGCCAAGACAACTCACACTGCATAACAAACACCCTCTTCCAACAACCTAAGAGACAGCTTTATACATGAACTTCCCCAGATGGACAACACCGAAATCAGATTGACTACATCCTTTGCAGCCAAAGGTGGCGGACATCTATACAGTCAGTAAAAACAAGACCTGGAGCTGACTGTAGTTCCGATCATGAACTTCTTATTGTACAATTTAGGATCAGACTAAAGAGATTAGGGAAGACCCACAGATCAGCTAGATATGAGCTCACTAATATTCCTAAGGATTATGCAGTGGAGGTGAAGAATCGATTTAAGGGACTAGATTTAGTAGATAGGGTCACGGAAGAACTCTGGACAGAAGTTCGCAGCATTGTTCAGGAGGTGGCAACAAAATACATCCCAAAGAAAGAGAAAACCAAGAAGGCAAATGGCTGTCTGCTGAGATACTAGAAGTAGCCCAAGAAAGAAGGAAAGCAAAAGGCAACAGTGATAGGGGGAGATATGCCCAATTAAATGCAAAATTCCAGAGGTTAGCCAGAAGAGATAAGGAATTACTTTTAAACAAGCAATGCCTGGAAGTGGAAGAAGACAATAGAATTGGAAGGACAAGAGACCTCTTCCAGAAAATTAGAAACATCGGAGGTAAATTCCAGGCCAAAATGGGCATGATCAAAACTAAGATGGCAAGGACCTAACAGAAGAAGAAGAGATCAAGAAAAGGTGGCAAGAATATACAGAAGACCTGTATAGGAATGATAACAATATTGGGGATAGCTTTGACGGTGTGGTCAGGGAGCTAGAGCCAGACATCCTGAAGAGTGAGATTGAATGGGCCTTAAGAAGCATTGCTAATAACAAGGCAGCAGGAGATGACGGCATCCCAGCTGAACTGTTCAAAATCTTGCAAGATGATGCTGTCAAGGTAATGCATGCTATATGCCAGCAAATTTGGAAAACACAAGAAAGGCCATCAGATTGGACAAAATCGACTTATATCCCCATATCAAAAAAGGGAAACACTAAAGAATGTTCAAACTATCGAACAGTGGCACTCATTTCACATGCCAGTAAGGTAATGCTCAAGATCTAGCAAGGTAGACTTCAGCAATTCATGGAGCGAGAATTGCCAGATATACAAGCTGGGTTTAGAAAAGGCAGAGGAACTAGGGACCAAATTGCCAATATCCGCTGGATAATGGAAAAAGCCAGGGAGTTTCAGAACAACATCTATTTCTGTTTTATTGACTATTCTAAAGCCTTTGACTATGCAGACCATAACACATTGTGGCAAGTTCTTAGCGGTATGGGGATACCAAGTCATCTTGTCTGCCTCCTGAAGAATCTGTATAACGACCAAGTAGCAACAGTAAGAACAGACCACGGAACAACGGACTGGGTCCGTTAAGATTGGGAAAGGAGTATGGCAGGGCTGTATACTCTCACCCTACCTATTCAACTTGTATGCGGAACACATCATGCGACAAGCTGGGCTTGAGGAATCCAAGGCTGGAGTTAAAATCACTGGAGGAAACACTAACAATCTCAGTTATGCAGATGATACCACTTTGATGGCTGAAAGCGAAGAGGAACTGAGGAGCCTTATGATGAAGGTGAAAGAAGAAAGTGCAAAAGCTGGCACCAAGATTATGGCAACCAGCTTGATTGATAACTGGCAAATAGAGGGAGAAAATGTAGAAGCAGTAAAAGACTTTGTATTTCTAGGTGCGAAGATTACTGCAGATGCTTACTGCAGTCAGGAAATCAGAAGACGCTTAATCCTTGGGAGAAGAGCAATGACAAATCTCGATAAAATAGTTAAGAGCAGAGACATCACACTGACAACAAAGGTCCGCATAGTTAAAGCAATGGTGTTCCCTGTAGTAACATATGGCTGCGAGAGCTGGACCATAAGGAAGGCTGAGAGAAGGAAGATACATGCTTTGGAACTGTGGTGTTGGAGGAAAATTCTGAGAGTGCCTTGGACTGCAAGAAGATCAAACCAGTCCATCCTCCAGGAAATAAAGCCAGACTGCTCACTTGAGGGAATGATATTCAAGGCAAAACTGAAATACTTTGGCCACATAATGAGAAGACAGGACACCCTGGAGAAGATTTGATGCTAGGGAGAGTGGAGGGCAAAAGGAAGAGGGGCTGACCAAGGGCAAGGCGGATGGATGATATTCTAGAGGTGACGGACTCCTGGGGGAGCTGGGGGTGTTGACGACTGACAGGAAGCTCTGGCGTGGGCTGGTCCATGAAGTCACAAAGAGTCGGAAGCGACTAAAATAAACAACAACATTAATATTCCATACAGACCCATTCATATTCCATTACCCATTGCAAATATTTTATAATAATAGAATATTTAATATTCATTTAAATATTATAAATATTTATAATAAACAGAAATGTCACAGATATGTAATTGTGGCAGTAAAAAATACTGGAAATAAATATTATATTACAGAAAATAGTATAGATAAATGGCCTTAAACATACACATAAAGCTATCTATAAACAGGTAGAAAAAGGTAAGAAACAGGAAAACAGAAATACAGTGCAGACTTTTTTTTCTTTATAAGACAAACTATTACATTCTGTAGTAAGATTACTAGGTTACTGTGTATGGGATTTCATTTTAATGCAAGATTGTTAGTACACAATAGATGACATGAGCTAGTATGTTAATTCACTGTTTATTCACAACTTTAGAACAAATATGAACTTATTTTTTCCATCAGTATATTATCTGAAATAAAGTTATATGGATCCATCGATTTCTGAAGCACATTTGTAACATACGTTCAAAACTGCAGTAATGAAATATTATTTTTTAAAGAATCCTTAGGTACTTGGATGTTGTTCAAATTCAGTCTGAATACAGATGGTCCTTGCTTAATGACTACTCATTCAGTGACTGTTTGAACTTACAATGGCGCTGAATGAGTGGTACTTACAACCAGTCCTCAGAGTTCTGGCTTCCGCAGCATCTCCATGGTGAGGTGATCGAAATCCAGGCACTCAGCAACCAGTTCTCAATTACAAAACTGCAGCATCCTGCAGTCACACAATCACCATTTGTGACCTTCTTTGCCGGCTTCCAACAAGCAAAGTCAATGGGGAAGCTGGCAGGAGGTCACAAATGACAACCATGTGATGTTGCGCTTAACGATGGTGTGGGATTCACTTAATGGCAGCAACCAGAAGTGCCAGAACTGCCATCGCTAAGTGGCATGGTCACGTGATGTCACGCTTTACACCGCATTGCTTAGTGATGGAAATTCCAGTCTCTGTTGTTGTTAACCAAGGGCTACCTGTATATCAGTTCTTTAACAAGTATGATGATTCCTCTCTAAAATAAAAAAAAATGAAATTGTATTATATAAAAAGCATCTAGATATTATCACAGTCATCATGAACATATGGTTTGTGGTTTTCATTTTACCGGTATTATATTTTAAAAGAATATAAAAAACATATATTATTATTAATGATTATTTCTACGCATAGTAGCAAGCATAAAAATGAACAGGAAGCCTTTTAAAAGGTCATTAAATTGATTCCCTACCTCTCACTAGTGTTTATTAGTTTAAATTATGCTAATTCAGAAATGTTTAGTAAGCAAACATATGGAGCATGATAATTTTGGCAGTGGTCATACTCTCAAATAATATGGTTTTAAGAATGAGTAGGAGTGAGATGGCCACATTTATTGATGACACAAGAATTATTCAGGATAATAAGAGGTGGGAGCAATAAAAAAAAAACCTAGGAGAAGGTGCATGAAAATACCAAATGCAATTCAAAGTACAAAAATATAAAAACTGTTACATATACATAAATACTAATGGGAACTTCATTGGCTAAGACTGACCAGGAAAAAGGTCTTGGAAGTGAGGTAAACAACCCAGTGAGAATGTCAGCCCACTCTGCAGCTGTTATAAAAAGCCAAATGTGCCATGTATCATTAGCAAAGAAACCAGTAATAAATTTGCCAGGGTTGCCATGACTTTATACCAATCTATGATGCAACCATACTTAGATTACTGTAGACTATATATTCTATAGACTGCTATATCTCAAAAAGATACTAAAGAGCAGAGAAAGATGGCCATCAACTTTTTAAATTAATTTTTATTGCTTTTAAAATAATAGCAGAAAAAGAAAAAAGAAGCAAAACACAAAGATAATTATAATGCAAATACATATATTCTCAAAGAAGAAAAACAACACATAAAAAGTGCTTTTAAAAAGTGAAAAACATACAACAGGAAAAAAGAAACGAAGTATACTATATCGCTATGTTAACAGTTACAATTCTATATATATTTATATAATGTATATATTATTCAAGTACATATATATATAATTTCTAATACACTTGTATATCATTCTTTTTTAACCTCCTGTATTTTGTATGAATGAGTTCCATATTTCATTATACTTGTCCATACAAAATCTATGTCTATAGGCAGTCTGCTCATAGATGGCAAGCGTAACCAGGTCTTCAATCCATTGAGTGAATGGGGCCACACATTTATGGAGAATCCATTTATGTTGTCCAGTTGTCATTTCCATGTACCAGGTATGTAATTCAAGAGAATATTATCCTCTGAAAATGTTAGCTTTCATCGCACAATCGTATTTATATAGTCCGCTACTTCCACCCAAAACTTAGTAGGTATAGGACATTGTTGTTATGGGGATTGCTGGTGAAGGAGAGGGCGGCCCTCTCCAGGGGGAAAGCGTATGCGCAGCACTGACATTCTTTGCCTCCCAATCAAGTGGTCCAGAAAAGAACCACCTTAGCTTTCTGGGCATTTATGATAGGGTTTGCTGATGCCCTTTCAGTTTAGCAGGATTTTGTATTCCAGAGTAGAACAATGAACACTAGAGTTATTCTTCTGATCTCAGCGTGGTTCTTCACTCTATATTCCTGACACTCTATATTCCTGACAACTGTAAAAACATGTGTTTTAAAGAAGCATTATCCTAATTACATCTCCAACAAAATGCGGTCTTAGACAGTCCTTTTCTATACAAACGTAGTGAAGTCCAATAAATTCTAAATATTATTTTTTGTTGTGTAAGTTGTAATTTAAGGTCCATTGACATACTTGCTACAGAAGTTAAGACACTCTAATTCTTCATTCCACTCATGTCTTAGTATCTGCATATCAAACTGATTTATTGATAACATAAATCTATAAAAATTAATAGTTGGTTTTTCAGTTTTCAAGGATTTAACAAGTTGTTCTAGTATCTCAGGTGTCTCAGAAGCTGAAAATGCTGCTGGTCCAAACAATGTTGTTAACAAACGTTTTAGCTGTAAATATTGCCATTGGGTTACATCTGATAGATGATATTTATCTCTTAACACTGCATACGTTAATAATCCATCTTCATCGTCTATCAGTTGATCCAAAGTCAATATCCCCGCTTCCATCCAATTTTTCCACATCACCATCTTTTTCCCACTTTTTAAAGTTAGGTTTTCCCATAAAGTCAATTTAGTATGGGAAAAAGGGTTGAATCTTTTTTTATTAAACATTCCATTCCATAAGTTTCTAACTGGCATAATTGTTTCCAGAGATACTAGAGTTCTGGTGTATTTAGATCCTAATGCTATCCATCCAACAAAAGGTGCTATATATGTATATTCCAAAGTTCCCCAAATCAGAAAAGTAATACCAATTGTTGGCTTCCAGTATTTAATTCTTGACAATAGGCATAAACATGATGATATACTGTAACTCCAGGTTTGAAAAACCGAATCCTCCCTCATTAATTGGCAATTGCATTTTCTGTAAAGATATTCTCAGAATCGAAGAACCCCATAGAAATTTTCTAAACAAAATTATTCAGATATCAATAGATAGGAGTCATTATACCTCACTCTTTGGGAAAAGGCAAACACTCTCAAAATGAATATTATTCCCAGATTAATTTATATTCTGAGAAGAATTCCAGTTCATATATCTCGGAAATATTTTCAGAAGAAGATGGCCATCAACTTGGATCTCATTTCAAGGAGGTAAGACAAATTCATGGAGGATATATTTATTTTAATTCTTGTTTGTATAATATCTGGATCTAATAGTATGGATGGTCCAGTATTCAATGTATCCTTGAGACTTTTTATCCCACTGTCCTCAGAAGCAGAGGATGGACTTCTCCAGGTTTTATCCATAACCAGTCAACTCCATGGCAGCCAATGTTAGAGCCAAAAATGCAGTCCTCTTAAGGGCCTACAGTTGCTCTATTTAAGAGCTTTATTAACAATTCAATTGGCTCTTCACTGATGATAAAGCATTACTGTTGTAGATTTGTGTCTCTCTTTTATCTGTTCCAAGCTCCTGTCATGGCTTTATGTTATGGATTTTTCCTTGGCTTCACACCTTTCACACCACCTCCTATTTTGCTTTATATTATGAATTCCAAATTGCTATCTTTTATTATGGATTCCAGGTATGACAAGTCTGTTAGTACCAACCATCACCTCCAACTGCTCTAACTATCCTTTAGGATCAGAGGCAGTATTCTTCTGAACAGAAACCTGTGAATGAACATCTTTTGGAACAAGATCCTCCCCTTGATATATGGCTGTCCCTGGTCCTGCAAGCCTTTAGAAAGGCATTTAAGACCCAGCTCCTTCTCATGAGTGACTTCTAAGGAAAGTATGGTAAACCGGCACATCTTCCTATGAGTGGAGATGATGATGACCATGGCAAAGACTGAAGAACCAGTGAGTAGACCAGTTCTACAGAACTTCTATAGATAAGGAGACGATGTGTCAGGCTCATCCCAAGAACAACGAAGAGTCAGTCCATTCAAACTCCAGTTCTTTATTTTCTCACACCGTATAGACAAAATCTTGCCAGACTAAAGCTACTCTAACTAACCTAAGGAGAAATAACCTGGGAGACTCTAGGGCAGGTCTATCCCGAACGTCTTCGTTTTCCCACCATTGCCTCCCGGAATGTGCCTCCTCTTATCTCCTCCACCTCCTTGGAATGTGCTTCCTCATTCCTGAGAACCAGCAGCACCGCCGAAATCCACCACAGGACGGGAGATTACCTACATGTGCTCTGGTCAGCTGGTCCTTGCAAGGAGACTGCAGGACAATGGTCTCCCATGGGTTTGAGTGCCGGGAGACGAAGGGATAAGCCACCATGCTCTCAACCACAACAAGCCTTTATTTTATTTATTTATTCCTCACATTTCGTCACTGCCCATCTCGCCAAAGCAACTTTTAAAGGACACTGGGTTCGCTAACTTCACTTTCTAATCTCTTTCTAAAATTACCTATTTAGTTACCTTAAGGCTATTAGAGACCTTCAGAACAACAAGTTTGAAAAGCTATCCAGTGAGTTTACCTTCATTCCTGAGCAAAAAAAAAATTAACTGTAAGCTTAAAAATTTAAAGAATTGGAAATAAATGGCAAAAAGTTAAATAATACTTGGTTGGTTAAAGTTTTGAAGAGTAAAGTGGAAATACAAATGATAAACCAAGAAAATGACCTGAATAATGACTTTTCATTGGATTTACAAAAGAAGTTTGCTGAAAGCTCAAAGAAGCCTTTGGGATGGGAAAAAGAAAAATTGAAGAGAGATAAAATCATACAGCAACATCTGAATGAATTAAAGATCAAGATTGTTAGAAGTAAAAGAAAGGAACATTAAATTGGTTTGTTTGACCAAGGTTAAAATAAGACATGTTTCTATAAATCTCTGGTAACCCTTTACAGACTTTTTGCTGACACCAGGACTGAACAGTTGATGATTTATGGATTTGCATATAGATAAGGAACGGGTTATGGAAAGAAGAGATATTTGTTTGTAACCTTATAGGGAATGAAGAGTTATTAAGTTTGTTTATGCTTGTGATGAAAATCAGAAGTCACTTCTTTAATTTTTTTTCTTCATCTGACTTTCTTCTTTTTCTTTCCTTGCACTTTTATTCCTTCTTTCTATCTCTCTTTTTGTCTCTGAGTTTAGTTTGTATTTGCTTTTACTATTGTAAAAAAAATTTTCAATAAAAATTATTTTTAAAAAAAGACCCAGCTCTTTCCCCAGGCCTGGATAAGTGGATTCCCAATTGGTTGAGTTGCAGTATACTTTGGTCTGGTTGACATTGTATTTTAGTTGGTTTTTAATGCATTGCGCTGCTTTGGGGGGTGGAGTATATTTGCTGTTGACATTTTGTACACTGCCCAGGATCACTTTGTTTCAGTTGGGTGGCTATAGATATGTTATAAATAAATAAATGGATGGACAGACAGGTGGACAGATGGACGGATGAACAGACAAGAATTCATCCTGATTCCAGGGGATAAGTTAATGAGACAATTTTCCAATTTTCTGAAGATGAGGTAGAATGCAGCACTATGCATATAAAATCTACACACAAGCCAGCAACTCTCCTTGCTGCCATTCCACATATAGCTCTGTTATATTTTTCCAAAATTTGCTCCAGAACATTAGAAAATCCTCCAGAGCCATTTTAAGGTGGAAAAATTGCCTCCTCTGTAGGATTCACTTATTGAAATACCCACTGAACTTTCCCAGTTAGATCCCTCTAGAAAGGGAGAGCATGATTTGAATAGTGACAGTTGTTTTTACTCTTCTTAAGAGAATGATGAGGGAGGTGTTCAATGAGTGAATGAAAACCCAGAGCCTGTTTCCAATCTCAGTGAGGAGGAAGAGGGCTATTTCCAATTTCTAAGCAGGAATGTGGGATGTTAATATATCTGTTACTTTTCAAAAACCAAAGGCATCATTTTGCATATTTTCTTTGAAGAACATATGAAATTATGATATTCTGGAAAAAAATCTGATATCATTTTGTTTGCTTCTAAAAATCAACATAATTAATTCTTCTTTTCCAATATATTTTATTTGAAAATTCAGTGGAAAATGAAGTGGAATACTTATGACTCAAATCAAACACAGCTCAATTAAAAGTGCCTCTCTTCATTTTGTTTTAGGAATTAGTCAAAACAATTATAACTTTTTAAGATTAATACTTTTTTTAAAAAAAAGAAAATAATAGTTCTGTGAAGACAAGTACATATAAACTTTTCTTTTCCTTTTAACTTCCTGTCCAGCATTATACAGGAAACACATGCTCTAATGATAATAACTCCCTCTATTGCCATAACAATATTTATTATGGAACAGCTTTTGGTTCTAAATCACTTCAGTATGGAAAGCAGTATTAGCCATTTTATCCAGTTTCCTTTAGAGATAATACTCTCGTCTTACAACTGGTAGATCTTGTTTCAATTCTTCTGATTACTACTTCAGCATTTTTACTGTGTAAAAAACAGAATAATGTATTACCTTGGCTAGATGAGTGTTGATCCACTTTGTGAAAGTCCGCTTTTGCACAGATTCTTGTTCACCTGAAAAAGTGAAACAAAGTAAAAATTATGATAAACTGGTCTTCCACATTTCTCTGGTGCCATGAGCAGACATGGTTCTTGTAAGGTTACGTTAACAGAATCTTGCAAGACTGAAAGCATTCCTCCCATCCTTTCCTCTTAGTCTCCAGAAAACTAGGGAGTGTCCCTTCTGAAATGTTTCCCACACCCTCCCTACTTCTGTGGGCTATCTTTTACATGCCAGTTGTCCAGTCTGCAGCTCTCCCTCCCGTCTCCCAAGGTCATTCCCACATACCATAACAGTAAGCTTGTTATCCCATGGGTGGGGAACATCAATAATTCTCCTGTAATTACAGGAGAATAGGATGTAACAAATGGAACTCTGTGTGCATATATACATGTGTGTGTGTGTGTAAGTAAGCAAGTAAGTAAGTAAATAAATAAATAAATAAATAAAGTGTGTGTGAGAGAGACAGAGAAATTTCAAAAAAAGGTTGGAAATGTTTTTAAATGTTATTTATTATATTTGTTATAGCTGCCCCAATCCAAAGGGCTCTGGGCAACTTCCAACTTCCAATATACAATTAAAAACATTAAAACCATAGCCACAAAGCATAACAGCCTGGACAAAAACAGTAAAAAACAAACCAGAAAAACAAAAACAACATTAGAGAGGCTCCACTAACAGACCAATCCCAAGCCTGGGAACAGAGATATATATTAAGAGCCTTCCTGAACCGTAAGAGAGTGGGCGCCAGACCTGTCTCTGAGGGGATGCTTTTCCAGAAGACAGGGGCTGTGACAGAGAAGGTGTGTTTCCTCAGTCCCAGAAGATAACAATGTTTAATTAAGGGGATGTGGAGCACACCCACTCTGCCTGAAAGTACTGGGCTGACAGAAACTACTGGAGACAGGTGGCCCTGCAGATAACCTTATGTCATGAAGGGCTTTAGAGATGACAAACAGTACCTTGAATTGTACCCATTAGCCAACTGTACATCTACAAGGCTACCTTTCCCAGTAAGACGTTTGTTTTTTTGGCTATTCATGATATTCACAGGAGTCTTCTGTAACACCAAGGTTCAAAAGCATCATTACTCTCTATCCTGCTTCTTCAAAGACCAACTTTCACTTCCATAAAATATCTTAGGGAAAAACATTGCCTGCACAGTTCTGATCTTTGTAGGTACAGACACATCACAACATCTGAATATCTTTTCCAAGGCACCCGTGGCTACTCTATGAAGTGCTAATCTGTGGTGCATTTCTTTATTCTATTGATTCTAAAGGGCAAAAACTATCCACCACTTCAACTTCTTCACTGTCCACAGTGTCATTCTCCAAATTGACAAGTAGTTTAGCTAGAACCTTTACTGATTCTTCTTTTGTTGCTTATATATTTCTGTATATATAGTATAGTACAGTACATACTGGTATAGTATAGTACAGTATATAATAGTATAGTATGGCATAGTATATACTAGCATAGTATAGTATAAGTCTTATAGTACTAGATGTTCTTGGGGAATAGGGAATATCTTCTATGGCATCTATATAGAATTGACAACTATACAGAATTTCAGTATACTCATTCCATCTTTGTTTTACCTTCTTTGAATCAGTTATTATCTGTCCATTGGCATCCTTCAGCATATCAATTTATTTATTTAATTTTTATCTCGCCTTTATTTGGAACCTCCTTTTCAGTTTGGAGATCTTTAGAAAGCCTTTCCTTGATCTGTATTTGTTTCAATCTTTAATGTTTTTACAAATGTCTGTGTAATATGCTTCTCGTCTCTTCTAAAAGGTCTCTGAAATTCTTTGTTAAATTCCTTCCTGAGACCTTTCAATGAACTCCAGGATTTCAAAGCAATTCCTGATGTTCTTGAGAATGGTTGCTCAAGATCATTTTGTAGAAAGTGGTTGGCTATGTCCTTCCACTTTAGCTTGACTTGGAACTTGCACATGAGCAGTTTGTGATCTGTTCCACAGTCAGCCCTGGCCATGTCTTTGCTGCTGTAACTAAGCTCTTCCATTTCCTTATATACTTGTGATATGGCATAAATCAATATGCAGCTCCAAGTTCTACCTCTATTCCTATTATTATTAAGGTAGCCATCTGTACCATGTCAAGATACCAATTAGGCTTGCTCTCTGTTGCTTCTCTCCCTGTCACCATGAAATTGAATGGAACAATCGATAGAGAAACTCAGAAAACCTAGACACTCACCGAGAAGTGGATGCTCACAACATTCTGTGACTTGTCACAGCTCTATAACAGCCAGTTTCTCAAACAGGTAATGTTTAAATATGTTAAAGTGTTTTTTTTGCAAATCTTTAAGCAAAATCACAATTGATTGTAATTGGAGCTGCAGAACATCCTGACTGGTTCTCTACATCAGACTGAGCTATTTATTTTACCTTGGCTTTATTCAAGCTGAATAAACTATAGCTAGTAGATTCATACCACATACTAAACAAAAACCAAATAAGCTGCAAAAAGGTTGTATCTTTGCAGTATGCAAATTTAGCCACAGAGACAATGCAGCTGAAGACTGTCAAGAAGGAAAATTTGGTGGAAGCACTAATCCAAAGACAGTATCTAAAGGAAATCTACTTTTATAAATAATAAGTATTGGACAACAGGATATGACTAATTGAACAGGAGAACATTATTCCAGCAACCAACAACCTGACACTGACGATTATTAAGATTAAGATCTTAATGTCCTGCCCAGGTTTAGCTGCCATTCATCAGAAAAGCACTTGCTGAGTTCCTATATAGGAGAAAAATTGTTCTCATTCATAAGAAGTCCTGTTTTTGGTTCCTTAAATGACACTTCTGTGTGTGGCAATCAGCTTTTTATACACCATTTGATAGCTGCATTCCTTAGGACCAGCTGATAGTTCAACTTTCTTTTGGGATCGGAGAGAGCTTTTTAGAGTAATGCCAAGATGGTCTTCCTTGAGAAATTGGGATCTACCAGTTATCCTCAGAATTCCGGGAAATGCACTGTTTCCAAATTTTCTTCTGAGGAGAGCCATAATAAAATCTACTTTCTGAAGCAGCATGTCTAACGTTACTGTCAGTTTGATATAATGCCTGGAGGTTTTCCAGCACTTGGGCAATCTTATGTTATTCATCCTGAAATAACTGCTTGAAGGTCACAACCACAATAATATGCATTTGAGGGGAGTATCCATCATTGAACATTAACTTTTTTCTCAGCAAAGTATGTAAGTATATAAAAGTATATAAAACCAGTACAGAGAACATGCGATTGGGACTTTGGCTAATTAAAAGGGTAAACTCAATCATGATGATTTTCATTCATTCATTTTCATTCATTCATTCACTTATGCAGTTGTCTCAGTCTTTCATATCTTAAGCGCTGCCCCCATCTCTATCAAACTGTTATAGAACCAAAACAAAAACTAAAATCACTTTTAAAGACTTAGTTATAATTTCAATACTTAACACTGTACTCTACCTAGATTTCTTATGAATCCCACCTGGGATACATATACAACTGATTTAGAACCATTGCCTTAATGTATAATATCCCAGTGCATTCCTAGAGTTCAAAAGTCAAGTAGTGAATTAGATAAACTATTTAACTATAAGCTTGCATAAAGAGAAGATCACTTTTGTCCTCCTGTCCCAAGTTATTCTTTTGTTTTTGTGGCACACAATTATTTAGATGTTGGATAGATACATTAAAATCTCCATCCAGTCAAGCTTAGCTCCTTGTGACTACAAGGACACTTTCATGTAGTTTTCTTGGCACCAATATAGAAGTGATTTATTGTTGCCTATTTCTGGGATGTTATCAACATGGTATTTCCTAAAGGTCTCCCATTTAACTAAGCAGTAGTCCTACTTAGCTTTCTGAACTTTGCCAAAGTCAATTAGAATGTCTATGAGTAAGAACCACTTATGCTATTAAATCTGGAGAACCTCAATTATAAAACTCAGAGACTACTGTCATGCTTCTTTCTATTTCAGAGCACAAAGAGGGGGGGGGGGAAGCTAAACTACTTTTACTCCCCAAACACACTGTATTTGTTTCACTGACTTTGGTACTTTGAAAACTGTCCCATAAACAGAATCCAAATCAGACAGAGGATTTTACCAAGGAAACCAGAGAAATTCCTTTCTAGGTGTTGCCATGACAATAAGTGCCTCCATCATTGTTCTCATTCTTATAGCTTTTCAGCAGAGGGAGTAAGTTTCACAGGTTTTTTTTTTCCTGACTAATAACTTTGCATCAATAGCCTGTTCAATTGATAATGATCTGGATATAATCAGACCCTGAAATACACAGATAAGAACTTCAAAATATAGCCCTAGTCTCGATCTCCATAGCAGACCTTAATGTTGGGGAAAAAAACAACAGACCAATGAAAGGAGAATCTGGTAAATGACACTATCTAACAAAAAGGAAACACAAGTACAAAAACAGTCATGAATATTTTGAAGTTGGTTGTGGCACATATACAAATAATTTAATTGTAAATGCTTTATGTTCTACATATAATATCAAGCAGAATCAAGGGTTATTTATGGAGTCTACCTTGCCATTGCAGGCTCATTTCTGTAAAACAATGACAGAACCAGTAACTTGTGTTCTGATAACCTTATAGTAACTACAGCCTGTGAAGCTATAGTTCAGAGATTACACTTATGCCAACTACAGTCAACAGCAAACTGATTGGTGTAATAGTCCCAGAATGGTTTTTAATAAACCGCAATAGTCAATTTAGGTGTGAGCTTTGGAAATTTAGACCTCTAAATGGCATAGGCCCAGGTTACGTAAAGAAGTGCCCACTCCTATATTAATTTGCTTATGATTTGAGATCTGCCGGAGAGGCTTGCTCATTAAACAAAATGGAATCAAGACTTATAGAATTCACAATAGGACCATATTGGTGGTGGCAATTCAACTGAGGATTAACTCCCCAGGAGATTAGATTTGCACCAAAACCTGGCTCAGATTATAAATAGGTGGAGATTAGTTGTCCAGTTACATCCAAATCAGTTGTCTGTCCATGTCTGCGGGCAGCACTTTCTTCCTCCATTGTTTCTTCTTTGTTGCTGGGGAGTGGTGCCTCCTCAACCTCCTTCAGAACTTCCAAATAAGCTTTGATTCCTTTTCCCTCGCGCAGAGTCATCTTCCTTAACACCCTGCTTAAAATTATTTTTACTATCTAATCAAATATTTAGTGAGGTCAACTGACTATATGACAGAAAATAGCAGGCTTGAGGGAACAGCAGATAGCTCAGCACATCATCCTCATCAGTGGCTAGCCACACCTCCATCTAAGTTTTTAACCAATAATGAGCACCAAAATTATTTCTATTTTAAAATAATTTCCTTCAATTTTTAAAATCCAATTGTGGCCCAGTACTGTGCCTTAATATATCAGAGTGGAATGGTTAAAAGACATGAAACTGAAACTAAGCTTCAACTGGTCCAGAATGAACTTAATATGGGGCACTCCATGGCACACCCATGTAACACTGCTGCTATGTGAGCTGCACTGGCTCCCAGCAGGCTTCCAGGTACAGTTCAAGGTGTTGGTTGTCCTACATGGCATGAGGCCAGGTTACTTGCAGGACCACCTCTCCCCAATGGTTTATGCCCATCCCACCAGATTTGGCAGGGTAGGCATACTTTAGGTCCCATTGGTGAAGCAATGTCACTTGGTGGGTCCCAAGAAGCATACCTTCTCTGTTTTGAGGAACAACTCCCCCCCTCAAAAAATACAGACAGCCCTGACCCTGCTGGCCTTTCAGAAGGCCACAAAGATCTGGCTCTTCCCCCAGGCTGTTAATGGAGCTCTGGTGTGGGTGTATCAATTATGGGATCTTAACTTGGGTTGTTTTGTTTTTTGTAATGAATTGTGACTTTGGTTCTGTTTTTATCTGTGTTCATTACTCAGAGTGCTTTGTTCAAATGGCAGCCATATAAATATGCTAAATAAATTAAATATTGGGGGGATGTTTTTGTGCCTTCAAGTCAGTGTTGTCTCCTGGTGACTGCCTGGATGAGTCCCCAAAGTTCTCTTGGTAAGATTTCTGCAGTGGTTTGCCCTTGCCTCCTTCCAAGGGCTGAGAGAAAGTGACTGGCCCAAGGTCACCCAGCTGGCTTCATGCCTAAGGCGAAACCAGAAATCTAGTTTCTAGCCTTTAACCACTAGGCCAACATGGCTCCCAAATAAATTAATACTGACTGCATTTTCATTGAGCTGTATAGAATGTGACTGCCCTGGGAGCATTTTACCATTAGGGATAAAATATTATGGTGATGTAGCATGTTGGATTAAAAAGCAAACAGTGTTTCAGAACATACTTGAGCATTCACATAGTGCCTGTCTGCAGTTCCGTAAACAACAGCCCGGTTTGCGTAGGCCATTATTGTGAATTAAGTAAAGACAACATCTTCTCTGATAAAAACCTCCAGCTGTTTTTGGAATGGTGTCAGAATTCATCAGCACGTGATGGGTCAGAATTTCATTCTGAATTACATCCCCAGCTGTACTCCTCAAAATAATAACATATTTTGATGAAGTATGCTGAAGGAAGAAAACAATTTTACTTCCACTTTGATTTGCAGAATTTCAACAAATATTGATTCCTCTATACACGCCTAATGTAAAGTAAAGGTAAAGGTTTCCCTTGACGTAAAGTCCAGTCGTGTCCGACTCTAGGGGGCGGTGCTCAACTCCGTTTCTAAGCCTTGGAGCCGGCGTTGTCCGTAAGGACCCGTCCGTGGTCATGTGGCCAGCATGACTCACGGAACGCCGTTACCTGCCCGCCGAAGCGGTACCTATTAATCTACTCACATTTGCATGTTTTCGAACTGCTAGGTGTGCAGGAGCTGGAACTAGCAACGGGAGCTCACCCCGCTACGCGGATTCGAACCGCTGACCTTTCGATCGGCAAGCTCAGCAGCTCAGCGGTTTAACCCGCAGCACCACCGCGTCCCTTTTGCCTAATGTAAATCTTATCAAATATTTTTTCATATTTAAGGATACATATGCTGAAGATACGGTTGTAAATAATTTTCTTCTACTAAGTACACCATACTATAACATTGCTCCAGACTCTACTGTTAAAGACTCAGACTTTGAAAAAGAAACCGATGCAAGGGAAAAATAATTAATGAATGGCAATCACTTCTGAAATCTTGCCAAGAAAACTTGTCCAGGCAGCCACCAGGAGACAAAACTAACTCCAAGGCACACCCCTAAAAATATATATAGAGAGAGCCAGGTTGGTATAGTGATTAAGGCACCAGGCTAGCAACTGGGAAACCAGGAGTTCGAGTCCCACCTTAGGCACAAAGCCAGCTGGATGACCTTGGGCCAGTCACTTTCTCTCAGCCCTAGGATGGAGGCAATGGCAAACCACTTCCGAAAAACCTGCCAAGAAAACTGCAAGGATTTGTCCAGGCAGTCTCTGAGAATTGGACACAATTGAATGGATTAAAAAAAAACTAAATCAGCATTTGTTACACATATGAATATGATATTCATGCTGCTTTTACTCAGTGAATACTCTGGATAACTTCCAGATTTCTGTGAATGAAACTTACTACATAATACATTCACAACATAATGACAAAAACAATTGAGAAACTGCAACAGACAATCTGGATATCTATTTTGAATTCCAGGAACTGCAATTTGCAAATTCCAGGTTTGCATAAGTGAATTAATTATAGAAAATAATTTAATTTTTCCCCTTTTATATTAATACGAATAGGTTTCTACTCCACAATGCTGTATTTACTGCGGTTGCATTTTGGCAAAAGTTAAGCATATATAAACATTATTGATTTCATTGCTAACTCTTATCAGGAATAATTGGGTAACAAAAGTACTTAAAAGTGAATAATTCACCTTCCTATTATTGAGAGTGAGTGAAATCAACTACAACTACCCACTGATGGTATCAGATAAACAAAGGAGTGCATTTCTTTTGTCTAGGAAGAATTTCATTCTGGGATTCTCAAGATCAGCAGGTGAAGATATGTGGAAGAAGTGGTGTGTTACCAAAAAATGTATTATCTTCCCCACTTCATCCTGATTTTTAACCTTTCCTTTACTATACATGCACTTCTATCTAGATTTTCTATATATACACATAAGTCTGGGTGTATAGAATAACAACATTATATTTTGAGCTCAATTTCTATGAATACAATATTGGTTTAAACAAAGAGCCCAATATTTGCACATGATTGAAATGTTCCTTTAAATAATTAAGTACCAGCTACTGTTTAAAATATTTTCTTAAGTAGGAATGCATCTAGCCCATTATTGTTATGATTATCACCTTCTCATAAAAATAATTGTATCTGCTCTATTTACAATTCAAGAAGGTACTGCAACTATTTGCAGTGTGGATTAATTTTTAATGGAGCTGAATCAAGTATTTATTTTCTGTTTTAAAATGATATTTTTATAGCCTCACAAGTATCCATTACCCTGCCTAAATAATAGTCTCCTAATATTTTGCGGTTATGATTACGAATTACATATTAACTTAAGCAGATAATTCACTGTTTTTGAAAATGGAAGTTTGAACAATAACATAGAACTATTCTGAAGGATATTAGGCCAAAACATCACAGCATAGTTTACTTTTTCAAGGTTCCACCCATCACTTTATTTTCTGGTACTGGGGAACAGAAATTATACTGCATTAAAAACCACACTGACTTCAATAGTCTTGAGTTCTGGGCTAAAGAAGTTATAAACACATAAAAAGCAATTCTTCACAATGGCTCTGACACAATATTGATGTATTTTATGTAAATTATATGAATTAATAAACACCCTGTTTCTACGTAGCAACGATGACTAACGGAAGGCAGAATGATTTTAGACCACTTCCTGTGTTGTTGGAAACACCCTGGGAAACCACAACTCATAGGATGTAGTAAATCCTTGCTGTTGCCCACTATCATAGAGAGGCAACAGGTAAAAAAGATTTGCAACTCACGTTGCATTTCTGGATAACGGCAAAAATGCATGTCTACCTACTTTAGCTTCCTTACATTTTTTTTTATTACTCCTCAAACTACAGAAGGCTAAATAGCTTTGACAATCAACACATAAATCAGACTGTGTAACATAAATGAGCACTTACAAGAAACACAGTAAATGGGTGCTCTAAGGACACAGAAAAACTGCACTGAAGGTCTATTGTAGAATTTTGAAAACCTTGGGAAACTGTGATCTGATCATTTTTAAGGAAATATTTTAGTGCTTTAGTATAATATTTTAAAAGTAGTTAAAATAAACAAAATAGTTTGGATATGGTTCTGTTCCCCATGTCTCTCTTCCTTTCTTCAAATGCACTTGAAGGTTTTGTTGAAAAAAAAAATCATCCTGACTATTATGAAAATACTTTCCCCATGCAGAGTATTAACATAGCAAGCTATACATAACATAGGATCACAACTATGATAAAGAGGATGGAATGAAACCAAGTATCTTCATATTGTTTTGTAATGTTTCCTGTCACCATATGATGAACACAGTAAGCTATACTATATTGTACTGTCTGGAAGCATCCATAATATAACAGTCATAAGTCTCACATTTTAAGTACTGTGCTTAACACATAGCCATTACCCCTTTAATAGAAACACAGGGGGGTGCTTTACCAGATCATTGGGCCATCTAAATCAGTAAGAGTTATCTATAACAGCAGCAGTTTTCAGCAATCAGACAAGATTCACATTTGCCTATGTGGTATCTTCCAGATGTCTAGGGTTTCAATTCCTGTAATTCCCAGCTAGCATCCTTGCGTTTATAACCATGCTGGGATTTATGAAGATTGAAGTCAAACACATCTGGAGGGCACCAAGTATGGGAAATTGGACTTAATTTTTAAGAACCAAGAAGGGCACTTTGAATGTTGAAATGAAACCAGAAACTAATAGCTGAATGCTAAAGTTTCAAATTCTCTTCTTTCTGAGCAATCTTCAAAGGTGATAGTTGCACATAAAGCACATTACCCTGTCTATGCTGTATGTACAAAAGCATAGATTTCAATGACTGCATTTTTTTTAACAAGTAAAGGTCACAGCAGACATGTCAGTCAAACTTGTAAAAGGCATGCATGGTATTTATATTTATTTGATCATTCACCAATAGCACCAAATCCAATCACATGCTCAGATAGTTACTAAATTCACCTGGGGGAAAAACTCATAAAAAGATGCTCTCAGTTAGCATGAGTAAAAGTAATGACAGGGTTGTCTCCATTATTTGATTTTGGCCAATCAACCTACTGTATGTTTGGTCAACTTGATTATTCCCATCGTGGTAAGAATTCTGATAAAATTCTTAATAGTTGTGCATGTTTTTTTTTTAATGAACAATTCACATAAAGGGAATGAGTTGAAAGATCTGCAGATGTGTGTGGGGAACAGCAGAAGCAGTTAGCAGTCTTGGAACACAGAGAGCTGAGAGTTATTACTGGAGTTAGCTAAGGTAGGATGTACCCCTTGTAAAGGCTGTAGAAGTTGTGCCTGGAAATCTAATGTGATGCCAGATTTGCTGTATGTTATAGCTTCATCTATTCATTGTTCATTTGTCAGTCATGTTCATTTGTGCTTTTAATTTTTGTTGTTGTTATTTGTTTAGTCGCTTCCGACTCTTTGTGACTTCATGGACAAGCCCACGCCAGAGCTTCCTGTCAGTCGTCAACAACCCCAGCTCCCCCAGGGACGAGTCCGTCACCTCTAGAATATCATCCATCCACCTTGCCCTTGGTTGGCCCCTCTTCCTTTTGCCTTCCACTCTCCCCAGCATCAGCACCTTCTCCAGGGTATCCTGTCTTCTCATTATGTGGCCAAAGTATTTCATTTTTGCCTTTAATACCGTTCCCTCAAGTGAGCAGTCTGGCTTTATTTCCTGGAGTAGCTTTTAATTTTATAAAGTCATAATCTATCCAGTATTTTCTCATCAAAAGAAAATTAAACTTCATAGTCTGGAATTTCTTGTCATTTGTGAGAGAGTTAGGATTCTGATTTTCCTAACAAATGCTGTATATTTTTTTATTCTCAGCCTTAAAAGATTTTCTGAATACATTAGTTATTTGAAGACAAACTGTTCTTTCAGTTTTAATTTAACTAATGTGGGAAAGTACTCTTTCTTATTGTCAGTGTTAGAAAATCAAACAGCGTTTCATAAACAAACATGCCCAAACATGTCTTCCTGGACATAATGCCATGGTAGGCAGAGCACAGATATTTTATTCTTCTATTGTATGTTTCCAATACTTCAGAGCCTTGTTAGCACTCCATGTATAATTTCCTTTCTTATCAGCACTGCTTTATTTGTAATGCAGAATATATTTAATCTGTCATAACAGAATGCTTTCTTGGATAATAAAGTGCCATTTGATCAAATCCAAAGTATCGGTGTCAGCTGAGGTTCAGATACATGGGACTAGGGTGAAGGGAAAGAAAAAGCAGTAGCATCTTAAAAACAGGTTAAGCATGGTACATTTGTAAATGACAGCCTATTTTAGTAGGTCTATAAAATAAAATGTGAGATAAAAAGCAAATCAATCAAGATCACTGAATCAGGTACCATGGAAATATATATTTAGTTCAACAAGTTTAATGTCCAAATAGCCAGATGTCTTTCTAGGCAGTAGAAGGAAAGTCTGATTTGGTACAGAAAAGTAGCACTGAAAGTATAGAATGGTTACCTCACCTTTTTCTTTTTCTTTTTTGCTGCATTTCCCCTAAACTGCTTTTCAATTGTGGCTTATGAGCAAGGAACACAACTTGGCAAAAAAAGAAAGGAACTCTGTAGGACATGTATAGTTTTCAGCCAGAATAACACTTTCTGAACCACTCAGGCATGTCACAATACACAGCCATATGGTTTGACAAGTTTGCCAAGTAATATAAAATCCATAATTCAACCCACCCACCCCATAACAGTAAGTTAATACATGAACTTTTAAAATATTATTTGGAAAATAACTTCTCCCTTTTGGAGAGAATAAGCTTTTTTATTAAGTTTGAAAAACTTAAAAATAAAAATATCTTAATATATTCTAAGAAATGGCATCTTGGTAATTTGGGGACCCATGTCTATCTGCTCTCTGTCATCTTGGTTTTAGGCAGCATTTCCATCAGTTTGAGGAAGCATATTTACATGCAGTTAGAGGACATTTTCCATCTGCAGAGGAAGAGAAAATGAAGGTGTCCTTGGGTTGTTGTTTTTTTTGCCTGTCTTTATTTATGGGTAGATCAATACATGCATCAACAGTAGAATTGATTACTTCAGGCTTGCCAAGTGTGACTTTCCTTCTTAAAAATAGTTCCTGAGTGAATACTTCTAAGTACTGCAGAACTAATTGAGACAGTAAAGCTCAGCAAAGAGCAACCTACCTATCAGCTGGGATCAGAGAGGGCAACAATTGGGGAATGGCTGTAGTAAGCAATGTAGACCTTGGTCTACATTGCTTACTACAGCTAGCTAGCTAGCTAGCTAGCTAGCTAAATAAATAAATAAATAAATAAATAAAATATTTGTATAAGTACATTAGAAGAATGACCTAAAGCCGTAGGACCTCAGATCTAAAAATACTACAGCTGAGTTCTCACAGTATACTATGCCAAAATTATACAAAGAATATTATCACAATGCAATGTGTGAAATCAGGATACACATCATTTCACGAAGGGTGCGTGAAAACCCTGGTCATGTTCTAAGTATTTTTAATCAGGACAAATTTTTGACAATACAAATGAAAGGTTCTGGAATATTATATTAATGTACATTCAAGTAATGTTATTCAATATTCAAGTACAATGTTTCAAAAAGTGTCAGAGTATACAGTTATCATGGTAATTATATTTTATGTCCTAATTTGGCTCCTGGAACATTGTTGATGGGTGGAGATCTATGGAAACTACAAAAAAAAAAGGGCTATGACTTCATCTTTTGTTCTTGGAGCCCCTTCAGTCTGTGTCAACATTGTAAGATAGATTTTACAGTGTACTTTAGCTGAATACACTTTTTAAAAATAGGAGCAAAACAAAGAAAGAATACTACATTTACTGTATTTTGTAACAAAGATATTTATTGTATTTTGCAACTAACAAGAGAAAACACTGTAAAGTCAAGTACATAAGGCTGTGTATCATCATCTCCATTTTAATAGATCGACCGTAAATTTTTAGTACACAGCATAAATTTCTTCAAATCTTTGGCAGAAAAATGGTAAATCCATGTAGTAATAAAAATATAATAAATACATTTCCCAAAATTAAGCAGCCTTTCATTTTTTTAACTGCACTTAATTCAACACAAGAACAGTAATGATTTTCATTTTTGGCATTTACAAGATTTGGTGTATTAAGATTAACTATGTAAAACCCAACTCCAACAATCCTTTATCATCAGATGATCATTGGATATTAGTAAACCATTACATTTTTTTTCTTCAACAGATTTTTAAATTTAATACAAAGAGAGAAATCTATTTGGACTTTTCCATTACTCTTTCATATATAGCATTATAATTATAGCCTTGGAAAATGGGAAAAAATACAGAATTTCTTGGGTTCTCTTAATACAGTGAGCTATGAGCTAATACGTATCTTATAGTCTGCAGCATGAAACTGCTTTTCTTAGACACCTGGAAAGATTCCTTTTTGTAAAAAAAAAAATACAGTTCATGAGATTAAAAAGACATATTTTAAAGGATTATAGGCTCACCAAGATCTCCTAGTTTTATAAAATTAGGACCATGATATGGTAATTTATTTGTGGACTTGATACAGTAAGTTTCTCACATAAAGATTATCCATCCCTATCTTACTAGCTGCAAATTCATGCACACATTTGGATAATGAGGATAGACACCTATACATACTTAGCAAACCTGAGTCTGTCATTGCCTAGATGAGGGCTTTTCAAGCTGTGTTCTACAGAGGAGAACTCGATGGGCTTCTGTGAGAGACTAAGGGCAGAAGAAGAGTGCACTTGAACAAAACTAGGGACATCCACAGCATTTTCTACAGTGAAAAGGGTAGCATTTGTCAGCTGACATTCAGAAGCATTTGTGCTCATGATGACTCATTATTTTATGTGTGTCTTAGAGGCAGGCAGCAGGAGATGCAGGAAACTGCTTTCTTAACTAGCAGGTTTTCTGGTCTGAAAAAGTGTGAAAACCTCTGCCCTCAACTAATATGAAAAACACCAATAATAGTTTGATACTGTTGTGCTGTGTAGTGATTACCATGATAGGCATAAAAAAAAAGAAGCCATCAGTCAAAATGTCATTGCTAAACAGATTGTGCTTTGATGGGTGAGTTCTCATATTAAACAGTTTGGAAAGGGCAGCAAATTTTTACATTCCTTTAGGTGCATCTTGATTGACTTCCATCAACTTTTAGCAACCACATACATAAATTATCTCAAAGAGAATCTGTCCTTCAGGTCTTCCAACAGTTCACCCATTACCACTGTAATTCTGGATATTTCTAATTTTGTAATCATTCTTTTTCAACTGGAACATTGCAATAAGCTAGCCAATCAAAATAACCCTAATATCAGAGCTTTAAATCTCTTTTTCATTATGTATCTGAAGAACAGATAAGCAGGCAGATTGTTAAAATGTATTATAGCTCAACCAATCTGACCATTTTACATTTCTATAAGAATTATTGTATATGACTGTTGGTTTACCAAGAAGCTCAGAGAAATGACTCAGCTGAAGAGATGCCTGAGCAATGGTGGTAAAAAACAAAGAGTGAATCTGTCCAACCGCAGGTATGAGCCCATAAGTGAACTTATTTCTCCACCCTTATTGTATCCATAAATTCTCATCCAGGAACTTTGTTTAGGATATCTTGCTCCACATTGGGGGAAAGCAGCGGAGTTAATACAACTGGCTGCTGGGACATGTTTGTTATATTCTTTGAGGAAAAAATTATTTGTATTCATTTGGATTAGAAGCTCCTTGGACTGTGATGACTGTGATCTCTTATGATGCTACCTGGGATTTATTTCAGCTTATGGAAACCAACAAAGTAGATAGTTATTGTTTCACCAGAACAATAACCCTAACTGCCCAGAGTTGCTGGGAGTTGGGCGGTGTAAAAATTTAATAAAATAGAAATAATTTAAAAAAACTCTGAGATGATCTCAGCATGGGCCCTGAATGGAGCTGTTCTTTATCTGAAGGAGCAGGTCTGCAACTTAGGGGTCTGTGGGCTTATGATTTCCACTGAAATAACAGGCAAAAATAGGCAAGGGAGGGGGAGGTCCCCCTCCTGTTGAGATACTACCTTGATTAGGATGTCTTGGTGCCAAGTTCATGCCTTAATCACCACCCAGCTACATTACTATAACACAAGACAGATGTGAGGTACCTGTGAATATATGCAGGGAGGCTATCCTTTATGGGCTCCCTTACCCTGGAACATCTTGTCCTAAAGCTGCACCTGGTACCCTCCTTATTAACCTTCTGCAAGATTGGGGTGCTTGAGTGGGTATTTCAAGGTTAGGTGGCTTCTGGCTGAGTGGTTAGGTGCCCATCTGTATTAAATGTGTTGTCTTTACTGATTTTGTTTTTTCTCCTGTGTAAGCTACCAGAGTCATATTGAGCTGGTCAGTATAAAAGTACTAGTAGTAAATTTTAAACATTGTTCATGTGTGCATACACATACAAACTCAAATGATAAGCATCCAAAAACTCTTAATATTTTTTCTAATTTAAAAACTTTATATGGCTGCCCAACAGTGTAAAGAAAAAAGATATTTAAAGAAATGATTTCCCCCTTCATCAAGACAAGTACAAACAATTTCAGTAACTTATCACTTTTTCCAACATTCCAACCAAAAATCTCTTCATCCCATAACTCATCTTTTATCTATCAACAAATAATAAAGCCTCATCATTCAATCTTAATCAGCAAATGTCCATTAAGAGTTACCAGAAATAACAATATATTTATTTTAACCTTAAACAAGTATATCAATTTCATATTCCTTTAGTTTACTAACTTATCATTTTCTCTAAAAATACAACAAAAAAATTCTTCCCATATCTTATCTCATAACTATAAATAAATCTTTAAACAAATCTTTAAAGCCTCGTCATTCAAATTTAATCAAGGAAAATTTCATTTAGAGCTACCAGAAAGAACAACATATTGAAAATCTTGATCTTTAATCCCTTCAAATAATATCCTACAAATTAATGTCTTATCATTTTCTCTTCATCTCCTCTCAGACTCCTTCACAAGTTTAACTCTTTTCTTCAATTTTAACGCCATAGCTTATCACTGTCTCTAAAAAATCCAACAAAAAATATCTTCTTCCCATTATCTATAAACAAATCTTTAAAGCCTTGCAGTCAGTCTGTCAAAGAAAAAGCCATTAAAAGCTACTAGGAAAAAAATCATATATACTTTAGCCTTGATCGAATAAGCCAACTTTATAGTCCTTCTTTTTGCTTTTAAAAGTCTTAAAGTTTATTCCTTTTAAGCAATGTCCCAAAAGCTGATTTCTTTTCATTCTCTCTTTATCTTTTCTCAGGAACTCCTTCAGAAATAACATATTTCTTTTGTAAGTCCAAAATAAGAAAGTTGTCCAAGTCAGTCTTCTGAGTTGAAATCCACACATCCAAGTCACTCTTCTGATTTATTATTTCTGTGTCCCTTTTAGCTATTAAAACATCAGCCGGTTTCATTTGTAAGTCCTGTATAACATCTTTGCCGATAACATTCTTGTATCCTGTCATTTTTAAATCCATATCCAAAACAGCCTGATTCTCAGCTGTATGCACTTCTATCTCCTCTTTTAAACCCATTTTATAGTAGCAGACAATCTTAACAGAAAGTTCTGAGTACACTGTTGCCAAATATCCTTGAATTCTTCCAGAGTTAAAATACTTTTCTCCATTCTGTATTAGTGAGTCTTCTTCTTTAATTATAATCTTTAGTCCTTTCTGGTTGCCTCTAGTGACCAGCTTTCAGGATCTCCTCTTAACATGTTTTTCTCTAATCCACAACATTTTCCCATGGAAAGATTTCTTACACTTAGATTCAAAATCTTCATATTTTTAATAGGATTTTAAACAAACCATATGAAGGAGTCTTATAATTAGTTTCAAAATCTTATTTCCAGTCAATCTGGCCCCTTAGTCTATTTCTAATTTCCAAAATCAATGTTCTAATCACCTTGTTGCTGCTTATTTCCCAATAAAAATATTTTTTCCTTAAGTTCTTAAACTTACATGAAACGTCTTTCACTGAGGACTGAAGGAGAATCACCCAGTGTAATGAAACTTGTCCTTCTGAAGGTTCTTAGTATCCAAAAGCCATTCCCAGACATGACTAAGAAAGGAAGTGGGCAAACCCAGTGTCCCTTTGAAGGCCCCGAGCCACAGCTTGGGCAAAGCTGACTCTCCCGACTCCCAGAGCTCTAAACCCCACCAGAGACCGCTGTTTTATGGTCTCATCATGGGAAGCACCTGTATGGAGCACTGTGGGCAATCCCAGGTCCTCCCATGTATCCGGAGAAGAATTTCAAGGCACTGATCCCATCGGCTCCTGCTATGGCCATCGGCTCCGCTAAAAGTGAAGCCGTCATCAATCCACCATTGCTTCCCTGGAAATCAGAAGCTGGTTGCCTTCCACAGGAGTAAAGCTTTGACCCCAGTTTATTCTCCCAATTGGTTTGCTTCCAGGTATGGGAGGAGTTCATTTGTTACCTCCTTAGCAAGCTAATTGGGAATGATAAGAGTTGGCATCTTATAAAGGAATTAAAAGCTGACCTTGGGGAAGGTGTGAGAGAGCCGTTAAGGGCAAGAGATTACACTGTCCGGAGACTGAAGGAAACATGAGGAAGAAACTCAAAATAACCCTGCCCTGGTTTTGTTTAGGATAAGATGAGATAGAAATAAATGTAGACAGGCTTTCAAGATTTTCTTAATATACTCTGCAACAATAAAGTAGCATTTTTGCATTCCCTGCAGTGTCTGTCTCACTGTTTTGAACCTTCACTGGCCCTGCTTCAAGGCCAGAGTCCAACACAGAGTGAATCCATGCGACTTTATCCCTCAGATATATTTATAGAACATGTTCTTAGAGCAAAACCACTTTGATTTTTCCATTACTGTTAAGTTTTATGGAGAATAATTAAACTTTCATTATCTCTTGAAAATTGCAGAAAATATTGCAGAATGCCTTTTTCAGCTCCAGTACGTACAGAGAGTTTTCAGCCTATCTAAACCTGGTAGCATTCCAGCATGAATTTAATGTTGCTTGTTTATAATTGTATTTATCTTGTATGTACTTTTAAAATTTTAAGAAAGGAAGCCTATTTCATATTTTCCAATTACTAAGCCTTTGTGTATGAAAAAGTTTTAAAAAATAGAATAAAAGCATTGCCTTGTTGGTGCTAGTATGAAGATATAACTGCCAATTTATTCTCAAAATATTTTATTATATATGATTTTCTACCATGTGATGAAAAGTGAATCCATCAAAGCTGCCTAATGCTGGCAGTAGTAACAGTCAGCCACTTAAATTCTATCTAATTACTGGAAAAGGCAGAATTTTCGAGCCCAACTGGACTATAATATAACTTTAAAAAGACCACATCTGCAAATTACTTTCAACTGCATCACTCTTTAGGCTGAGATGTTATGAATTGCCAATTTCTATTTATATATAAGACATCATGATGATGTCTACCAGCACCTAAAAGTTCATACTAAGCATTTCTTGTCTTTCTACTGTTCCTGTCATAATTTGGAATAAGATGAGTACTCATTTCTACAGACTAAACTGCAGCAAACTTTCAGCTCCTACATTGGCCATGGAACCCAGCTGTGAGGAGATGCAGTAAATGTTTCCTTCAAGATTAGCTGAATCATACTTTGTATTTTGCTAAAACTTTACCGCTAAAACAACTTTAACTTGTTTAATCTAAAGCATTCTTTGCTGAAACAAGCTTCTTTCAAGCTCACCGTCATAATCAGTATTTATTTATTTTATTATTTATTTATTATTCAAATTTTATTACCGCCCATCTCCCTCAAAAGAGGGACTCTGGGCGGCTTACAATAAAATCAAGCTACAACAATAAACGTTAATAAAAATCAAACACATTACAAATATAAAATATAATAAATAAATAAATATAAATGATTATGTTAATAATCCTGGTCATGCCACACTCTCTGTATATGCATTGGTCATCAACTAGTAAGACGGATTTTTCTGGCACCCAATCTGCATAGCCCTCCATTGTAGATGAAATCTTGTTACAGTTCATTCCATGATGAAAGAAAACAAGTTTATTCACTTTGGCATTCATGATTTACACTGTATATCATGGCATCTAATGATGGAATTCTAGTCTAAAACATGTAGAAGGCACCAGATTATGTAATTAGCCTTGCCTAATGCGATATCAAAATAGTTCATTCTAAAAATATTTTCCTCCAAGTTGCATGTTTTTTTTAAACTGATATGTATAATTGTATTTTAAAAGAAGATTCATGGGGAAAAAAACAACAATGGCTATCTCTGGGTGTGTGTGTATGAATGAAGCTACTATAGTAATTTGCCAATTTCCCTTGAAACCTCATTAAGGTTTCCCAGGCCTGCTGATATAAACCAAGCCAAAGTATACAAATAATTCAAATACTCATTAATATTGTGAGCAAACAAAACAAAATGAAGACCTTGATAGAAAAAAGGGGTATACAAAAAGCAGGAAAGGGTGTTGGCTGTAAGATGCCAGCTGCAAACATTACAATTAGCCTTCCATGTTCACTATTTTAATAGTTGTGACACCCATTCTTTTTTGTAACAAAGAAAAAAACCCAGGGTTTTGCTCTCTAAAATGCGGAAGATGTTTGTGTACTTGCAGGATTCTCTGAGGAAAGATAGTATTTATAAGCAAAGCTTAATTTTACTGAAAATGTATTTGCCTTGTTCTGCTTGTCTGCAAACCCAACCAGCAGGGGATAGAGAATCTTTATTCTTTTTATAAGTTTTAGTAGTATGCTTTGAAGTACCACTTAAAAGTTTTATATTCATATAAGCTTATTTTTGCTGAGGTGTTGAATAAAATAACGATATCTTTCAAGGAAGATGATGCATTTATGAAATGTAAACTAATTGTCACTCAGTTTCCATTCTAGTTTATTCTTTTTAATAATGAAAAAAGTCTGAATAAAGCTGAATAGCATACTTAGTTTAAAATAATGAAACACCACTGATGACTCATTTTTGCAGATAACACATTCTTAGGAGGATCTAATATCTTAAATATAAATGGACTGACCATAAAACATTTTATATCAAACTGAAATTACAAAACAACAGACTCTTAATAAGAGGGGTTCAGTGCTAGACCAATGCTAGAATTTGGATTTGTACAGACATGATCAAGAATTATAGTATTTAGAATAGTTACTCACACATTTATTACTTCTGCAGGATTTTATGCTATTACATGAGATGTTACAATTTCCTCCTATGCTTTCCCCATTTTTATCCAGATGAATTAAGAAAGATATTAAGAGCAATAAAAATAAAGATAGCAATGCTGATCAAAAAATGAGAATAGAAAATCAGCCCTTTGTTTGGACATAAATTGATAAAAAGTATCAATTTTATTCTATGGTTAAACCCTTCAACTGTCATTCTATACTTTGAGTCAATGTAAAATAAGAATTATCTTTGAGCTCCAGATCTTTAATTATCTTTGAGCTCCAGATCATTTGTATTCAATTGGTGATTTCCTGCCTTTAATCCAATGTAATCAAGAAATCATTTTTGGAGCATTCCTCTTTTTCCATTACAAAGGGTCCCTCAACTCTCTGGATCTGATTTAGAACGAACTATAGAAAACTGCTTCTTTCCTCATTTTGCTGATGAAATTAATCTTTTTTTTTTTTTTGGATCGAAAGATTCAATTGGCTGTGCGACCTCAATTGGATACAACTTTGTATTCTTTAATATATGCTGAATTCTGTGTGGATTTTCTGACTAATCATTAATTTATAAACATTAACATATAACTGGTTATTTATTTATGGTTTTTAAACTTCCCACATTTAATATTAAACTGTATTGTTCATTGTGACATAATTAAAGAGACAAAATTATAAAAAAGGGAGTCAAACTATAACGAAGCTATGTCTCTCAGATCACATGTAATCCTCTTAGTGTATTGCACCAGCTTTATGTTCTAGCAATAAAGATGAAGGACAGTATACACTGAGGATTATATACAATTAATAGGAATAGTTCAGAATGTGGAGGATTGTACCTAATTTAATTTTGAATCTGCTTAGTTATAAAACATTTCAAACTATTAAGGTATTTAACAACTAGGACACATACCCAATTTTAAACTATGCAAAGCAGCTGACTAAAGTGTCTTGCAAATTTCACACTCAAACTATTTAATAATATTGTAACAGCTGCTTTAGTCATTTGTTTGCCACATTTCTTTAATTTTTACTTTTATTTACAACCAACCACACATCTAGATAGCATTACGGTTTCTCATACGCAATGATATTTAATGTAAACATGACTAGGAATCAAGAACATAAAGGTCTGCTGTGTTCAGATTAAACACAGTTGGTAGATGTTAATAATCTCTCAGGAGATTATCTATCTCACTACTTCATAGGTAAAATGTTAAGACTGTTTCCTGCTACAAATTACGCTCATTTCTAGTCACTATGTTCTAGGTCTAGACTCCCCAAAGTTGATTTACATGAAGAAAAGAAGGAATTAGCATCTTTAAACAACTTTAATAACACACATTGTTCTGCAATATAGATTTCCATGCTAGGTTTGTACATCATGAAAAAAAACATGATTTTTAAAGATGCATAGTAATTTGGTTTACACATAAACCATGATTTACAAATAATAATGGTTCATGCATCATGCTAAGCCACCACCACCACCACCCCCAATAACTTACTAGAACATTATATGAACCAGAACATTGCATTTGTGTTTCATCAATTTGATACTTAGCACTGGCGGTTCTCTACAATTCTTCTGTCTACCATATCATATTCTTATTTAAACTGAGCCAATCTACTTTTTGTCCTTTTTCTTTCTGACATACCTGTATTCACTTATAAAAAGATAAATTTACAGTTGCTAACTATGTTTATCTTCTTCCATATAGAGAAAATATAGATCCTGGTTTTCCCTTAATAGTGTGTTGCCTGTGGTACTTTGTTGTTGTTTATTTTAGTCGCTTCCGACTCTTCGTGACTTCATGGACCAGCCCACGCCAGAGCTTCCTGTTGGTCGTCAACACCCCCAACTCCCTCAGGGACGAGTCCGTCACCTCTAGAATATCATCCATCCACCTTGCCCTTGGTCGGCCCCCCTTCCTTTTGCCCTCCACTCTCCCTAGCATCAGCGTCTTCTCCAGGGTGTCCTGTCTTCTCATTATGTGGCCAAAGTATTTCATTTTGCCTTGAATATCATTCCCTCAAGTGAGCAGTCTGGCTTTATTTCCTGGAGGATGGACTGGTTTGATCTTCTGGCAGTCCAAGGCACTCTCAGAATTTTCCTCCAACACCACAGTTCCAAAGCATCGATCTTCCTTCTCTCAGCCTTCCTTATGGTCCAGCTCTCGCAGCCATATGTTACTACGGGGAACACCATTGCTTTAACTATGCGGACCTTTGTTGTCAGTGTGATGTCTCTGCTCTTAACTATTTCATCGAGATTTGTCATTGCTCTTCTCCCAAGGATTAAGCGTCTTCTGATTTCTTGACTGCAGTCAGCATCTGCAGTAATCTTTGCACCTAGGAATACAAAGTCTTTTACTGCTTCTACATTTTCTCCCTCTATTTGCCAGTTATCAATCAAGCTGGTTGCCATAATCTTGGTTTTTTTGAGGTTTAGCTGCAAGCCAGCTTCTGCACTTTCTTCTTTCACCTTCATCATAAGGCTCCTCAGTTCCTCTTCGCTTTCAGCCATCAAAGTGATATCATCTGCATATCTGAGATTGTTAATGTTTCTTCCAGCGATTTTAACTCCAGCCTTGGATTCCTCAAGCCCAGCATGTCGCATGATGTGTTCTGCGTACAAGTTGAACAGGTAGGGTGAGAGGGTACAGCCCTGCCGTACTCCTTTCCCAATCTTAAACCAGTCCGTTGTTCCGTGGTCTATTCTTACTATTGCTACTTGGTCATTATACAGATTCTTCAGGAGGCAGACAAGATGACTTGGTATCCCCATACCACTAAGAACTTGCCACAATTTGTTATGGTCCACACAGTCAAAGGCTTTAGAATAGTCAATAAAACAGAAATAGATGTTTTTCTGAAACTCCCTGGCTTTTTCCATTATCCAGAGGATATTGGCAATTTGGTCCCTAGTTCCTCTGCCTTTTCTAAACCCAGCTTGTACATCTGGGAATTCTCACTCCATGAATTGCTGAAGTCTACCTTGAAGGATCTTGAGCATTACCTTACTGGCATGTGAAATGAGTGCCACTGTTTGATAGTTTGAACATTCTTTAGTGTTTCCCTTTTTTGGTATGGGGATATAAGTGGATTTTTTCCAGTCTGATGGCCATTCTTGTGTTTTCCAAATTTGCTGGCATATAGCATGCATTACCTTGACAGCACCATCTTGCAAGATTTTGAACAGTTCAGCTGGGATGCCGTCATCTCCTGCTGCCTTGTTATTAGCAATGCATCTTAAGGCCCATTCAACCTCACTCTTCAGGATGTCTGGCTCTAGCTCACTGACCACACCGTCAAAGCTATCCCCGATACTGTTATCCTTCCTATACAGGTCTTCCGTATATTCTTGCCACCTTTTCTTGATCTCTTCTTCTTCTGTTAGGTCCTTGCCATCTTGGGAAGAGAGTGTTTGTTATGCACACTGATCATACCCATTTTGGCCTGGAATTTACCTCCGATGTTTCTAATTTTCTGGAAGAGGTCGCTTGTCCTTCCTATTCTATTGTCTTCTTCCACTTCCACACATTGCTTGTTTAAAAATAATTCCTTATCTCTTCTGGCTAACCTCTGGAATTTTGCATTTAATTGGGCATATCTCCCCCTATCACTGTTGCCTTTTGCTTTCCTTCTTTCTTGGGCTACTTCTAGTGTCTCAGCAGACAGCCATTTTGCCTTCTTGGTTTTCTCTTTCTTTGGGATGTATTTTGTTGCCGCCTCCTGAACAATGTTGTGGACTTCTGTCCAGAGTTCTTCCGGGACCCTATCTACTTAGTCCAGTCCCTTAAATCTATTCTTCACCTCCACTGCATATTCCTTAGGAATATTAGTGAGCTCATATCTAGCTGATCTGTGGGTCTTCCCTAATCTCTTGAGTCTGATCCTAAATTGTGCAAGAAGAAGTTCATGATCTGAACTACAGTCAGCTCCAGGTCTTGTTTTTACCGACTGTATAGATGTCCGCCACCTTTGGCTATAAAGGATGTAGTCAATCTGATTTCGGTGTTGTCCATCTGGGGAAGTCCATGTATAAAGCTGTCTCTTAGGTTGTTGGAAGAGAGTGTTTGTTATGCAGAGTGAGTTGTCTTGGCAAAATTCTATCAGCCTATGTCCTGCTTCATTTTGTTCTCCCAGGCCATGCTTACCTGTAATTCCAGGTGTCATCTGACTGCCCACCTTAGCATTCCAGTCTCCCGTGATGAAAATAACATCTCTTTTAGGCGTGTTGTCCAGTAGGTGCTGCAGATCCTCATAGAACTGCTCTACTTCAGCTTCTTCAGCATCTGTGGTTGGGGTGTATATTTGGATCACTGTGATGTTAGATGGCTTGCCCTGAATTTGAGTTGAGATCATTCTATCATTTTTTGGATTGTATCCAAGCACTGCTGTAGCCACTTGACTATTAATTATGAAGGCTACTCCATTTCTTCTGTGGTCCTCTTGTCCACAGTAGTAGATCTGGTGGTCATTTGATGTGAAGTGGCCCATTCCAGTCCATTGCAGTTCACTGAGGCCCAAAATGTCTATCTTTAATCTTGACATCTCACCAATAACCACATCCAATTTGCCCTGGCTCATAGATCTTACATTCCAGGTTCCAATGATGTGTTGATCCTTAGAACATCGGATTCGCCATTCACCACCAGCACCATCTGCTGCTAGCCGTCCTTTCGGCTTTGAGCTAGCTGCGTCATTATGTCTGGGGCTAGTTGAACTCCTCCTCTGTTCCTCCCCAGTAGCATTTTGACCATCTTCCGACCTGGGGGTCTCATCTTCTGATGGTATACCGACATATCTCTGGTTGTACTGATCCATTTAGTTTTCACGGCAAGAATACTGGGGTGGGTTGCCATTACCTTCCCCAGGGATCGCATTTAGTCTGACCTCTCTGTCATGACCTTCCCGTCTTGGGTGGCCCTTCACGGTTTAGCTCATGGCATCATTGAGGTGCTCAAGCTCCAGCACCACGACAAGGTAATGATCCTTTGCTGAAGCTGTGGTACTTTAACTTGTTATATTTTCTTAGCTGCTGTCCTATACATTCTTACATTAGAGCTTACCTTTGAGTAGATATCTATAGGATTATGCTGTAAGTGAACACATAGTAAAGGTAAAGGTTTCCCTTGACATTAAGTCCAGTCGTGTCCGACTCTAGGGGGCGGTGCTTATCTCCGCTTCAAAGCCAAGAGCCGGCGTTTGTCCGTAGACCCTTCTGTGGTCATGTGGCTGGCATGACTACACGGAACGCCGTTACCTGCCCGCCGAAGCAGTACCTATTAATCTACTCATATTTGCATGTTTTCGAACTGCTAGGTTTGGCAGGAGCTGGGACTAGCAACGGGAGCTCACCCCGTCACGCAGATTTGAACTGCCGACTTTCTGACCTTCCGATCGGCAAGCTCAGCAGCTCAGCGGTTTAACCCGCAGCGCCACTGCGTCCCTAAGTGAACACATACCATCTGTAAAAATAGGATTTTGAAATCTAAAGTTCATCCTAGAATTCCATAGCTTTGTGTTTAATGCTACTAAAGCTTGCATAAATAATGACAGTATAATCAGTTAAATCAATGTAAGTAAAGCTATGATTAATGTAAGAAATAAACTCTATGCAGCTGGTCACCTTTAGTAAAAAGATAGAACAATTACATGAATTAAAACCTATGTACCAATTAAGATTTTGTAATCAATTTTAAATATGCTAACTCATAAATACATTGAATGTGACTTGTTAGTAGAAGACTGTTACATGTTACATCCTTCACTTTTTTTTTTATTTCAGTATTTGACAATTAGGTATGGCTTTTATACACCTAGAGAAAGACTTAATGCATCTAGAAAGTGAATATATGAATCACTACCCTGTACAGCATTAGACTATAAAGTTATAAAAGCACTATAATATATCCAGTAAAGCTTGAGGTGCTATTTTTCAAAACCATATGCACCATTAATGAGAAAAGACCATGTTGCCATTGTCCCAAATTTTAATTACCCTAGGGACTCAAATTACTTTAAAATTAGGATCCTAATTAGGATGAGTACTAAAAATATTGATGTGACTTAACTTTAAAGAAATTGCAAGCCTTTGGAACAGTAAGGTATCAAAGGTATCTGTGCAGTAAAATTACTATTAGGCAGATTCTGGACATGAGAGGAAGATGAGAATGCTCATTGTGACTCATGCTTTAGTTAGCTCCTGTGTGGACTACTGCAATGTGGTCTACATGGAGATGCTGTTGAAGAGCACTCAGAAGCTGCAGCTGGTACAGAATGTAGTGGCATGGGCAGTGATTTAGTGTTCCTTGTTACATTCATGTAACAATGCACCGGCTCTCAGCAGGCCTCTGGGTGCAATTCAAGTTGCTGGTCATCACCTACAGTATAAAGTCCTCTGGGGCCAGGTTATTTGTAGGACCACCTTTCTCCTACTGTTTCTACCCACCCCACCAGATGTAGTAGAGAGGGCGTGCTCTGGGGTCCCTCTATTAAACAATATCATCTTGCTGGACCCGAGTCCTGCCTTCTCAATGGCAGCACCTACCCTGTGGAACAGCATCCCCTCAGAGATTCAGATGGCCCCAACCCTGTTAGCTTTTTGCAAGGTATTGAAGACTTGACTGTTTCCCAGGCATTTGAATTAGGAGGTAGATGGGCTCTTCTACTATTGATGATGAGTGAGGTTAACAGTTTATCCTTGGACACTGGAGGGATATGTCTGGGTGGTTTGTTTGTTTTAATCTTGCTCAGTCACTTGTGTGAGATGGGCAGCTATATAAATGATATAAAAAATAAATAAAATATTCTCCCATATGAAGGCCGATAGTGTATGGCCAGATTCATACAGAATATCAGTCTTCATATGGGAGAATATTTATTTTTATATATATGTCTGTCTGTATGTATATATGTGTGTGTGTGTATATGTATATGTGTGTGTGTGTGTGTGTGTATATAATTTATATAGCTGCCCATCTCACACAAGTGACTCTGAGCAGCTTACAAGTTTAAAACAAACAAACCACCCAAACATACCCCTCCATCATTGGAAGTCCTCCTCCTGATGTTCCTTTCTGACTTTGAAAGTATGATGGAAACCAAAGTGGAAAGGTGTTACTCCTTTTCTCCAACTAAAGCTATCAGATCTGGACTGCAAAACTCCTGACAATTATTACATGGCGGCAAAACAATACAGAAACTGCTCAATCTTTGCTACCCTCTATCGGTTGTCTGAATTTATGTCATCCAAGTCTGGTACCCCTATCTCTGACAATGAAAGCTCATCCAATAACATGGAGGCTTTTCAATTTCAATATTAACCCACTTTTGCTTAAGAGAAGGAAATAACTTTGGTTATCTTCATCAATCATCTGCCCTGGGAAGCAGAGAGTGATCAGATCTAGTGCCAGCACCTTATTAGTGCTCTCATATAGTACATATTTAAAAATAAACAAGAAAACATAAAATATGTGTTTCAATTTGTATTATGCAAAATTATACCACTGAGTGTATAAAACAAGCATGAACAGTAAATGGAGGGGTTTTTTTTATTTTTGTTCTAGAGCCCTGCTAGGAATAGCAGAATCATGAAAATGGATTCAACTGCTTTACAAACCACAGTATACAATCAGTAGTTATCTTTGACCTAATAGGGTAGGTCGTTCATACCTAACATAGCACTTTCAGATTTATAATTCCTTTTCCAGTTTCCACATCATTTATGTTTGATATCTCCAGAAGATGAATTGCTAATTCACAAAGCCAGAAACGGTCTGCACTACAGATTGTCTGTTCATCCATAATTCAGGACTATAGACTGAAACAGGATTGTACTTAAGCACATCAGAGGTGAAACCTTTTAAAACTCCTGCTTGACTCGCAGCAGAAGCCAGCTATCACAAACTGAACCCTTTTTGTTGAGAAATGAGAAAATGAGCAAAAAGGTTAAGAATACACTAGAAAGTGCCTGTATGTCTCTCCTCTGTCTTTTCTCTTAAACGGTATTGAATTACTTAACCGTTTCAATACTGTCCAATATAAGTAATTTGAATTAAAAATTAGAATCTTCCAAATAGTTAAAGAAACCAATTGTAAGTATATATTACAAACAATTCTCCTCCACTTCATCCATATGGCCAACAATAGTCCAATAGATAATGACAAGAATTTAGAAATGTAAATAGGCAGGACTAAATGGGCAGACTGGCAAACTTCTTGGTACTCCTTCAAAACTAAATTCTCTCTGTGTCTGTTCTTATTGCTCCTTGTCTATCATATCACTTTTTTTGTCATACCAGAGTATATGGCTATGGATGCTAGAGTGTTCTGGGAGGAGAGCAGAAAGAGAGAACCAGGTGCCTCTTTTGAAGTAATTTCAGGAAGGGGGATGTAGCATATTGGAGGAGGGACTAATCAGATTCTAAAAACTCTGGCTAGATGCTTAAAAACCACGTGTTTAGGGACTCTACACAAAACAGATTCCTATGTTTCATTGGAAACTCAAATAAAGCAAAGCTCAGGGCCACAACTAGGGAAGGGCAAGCGGGGTACATGCCCCAGGCGCCGCACTGGGGAGGCACCAAAATGAGCGCGGGGGGGGGGCGCCAAAATGGGCTTGGAATCTATGTTTGCCCCGGGTGACACAGACCCTAGTTGCGGCCCTGGCAAAGCTTATATTTTCTGATTTAATCACTTACTTACTTAAATAACTTTTCTGATTTAATCACTTACCTTGGAGCCTCTGCATGACTCCAGCAATATCCCGAGATGTTCTTCCTGCTAGTCTTGAGGATGCCATTGTGCCGTGTGGCAATGTTGTTGTTTTCTTCTGCATAGTTATCTACCTGAAGCACAAGGTTTCAATCACTTCTCTTTATAAAGCATTACTAGTTGCAGAAAGGCATGCCACAGTAAGTCATGGCAGCTTTAAGCTGTAAACATATAGCTCTCTGGCGTGCCACTGCTTTAGGATAGTTCTCATTCAGCAGCTTGCAGTTCAGGCCTGAAAAGATAGACAAATACACAAGGATATTTTAAAGAACACCTGTACATTGGTATAAAAATACCTCACCATACTTTTACTAGATCAGGCATGTAGAAATCTGGTTGCTTGGCTAGCCCTTGTGACTAATGACTTAATTCTATGAAATGCATTGGTAAAATAGCTCAATAAATGATGCACTACAGCAAATCTCAGATCTACAAATTGTTGTGAGCTGATATTTTGGGCTGACCTTAGACTTCACATTAATGCGGCACAGTAGGTCAGAATGTCAAGTTTAACAGCATTATTGCACAAATATTTAAGTGGTTAGAAAATGAATATAATAGAACACTCTATTTTATGGATAGCCCAATTATTTTGAGATTGCAACACAGGCTACTATAATAACAATACCAGCACACTTTTTGTGTACTAACACAACTAAACACATATTTAAGTTGATTTTGTTTCCCCAAAATGGTTGATACTTTACATTTTCATGGAAGCTTTGTTATGCTCTGAAATTCTAGATTGCTTACTTGGAAAACTTTCTATTTTCCCATTCTAGCTGAGAAGGAGCAGAGTTACTGAACAAATACCTCATAAAAATCAATACACAGTGATGTTAGAAGAAAACAGGTTATCCTTTGAAAAGACTCATATGTGACGAAAAAGAGGTATCCAAGATAAAACAAGATGGGTCCCACAGATCAAATCTTCCTGAGGCTCTCATAAATTGGCTACCAAGCATTCTTTGTGAAGCCTTCAGGCAGACTTTGTGCAAACCTTAAACTGCAAAAAGCAAAAAGGATCTTTCCCTGAATATTTTTAAACTTGTGATCTCACGTCATTATCCAACCCACTACAGTCAATGGTAAACAAAATTAGTAGTAAACTAAAAAGGGCCATCTTTAGCCATATCTGACTTAGAAAAACAAATATGAGAAGAGTAAGTAAATAATAGGATATAGGGAAAGCAAGCAGCAAAGACTGTTTCAGGAAGCAAAGGAGTAAGCGAAGCAGAAAGGAAGACTGAAATGGTAATCCAAAACTTTTGAAAATAGTAACAACCGTATACTGTACTACAGTAACAAAAATATTTTCTCTATTTCCCAGTGTAATCTACAGCCCTGAAATTTTTCTGGGGTCTCCTATCCAAGTATTAATGTGTTTCAGCCCCACTTAACTTTTCCAAGAGCAGCTGGATGCTGCCTCCTACAAACATAATTTAATGCTGGAGTGTCCTCTAATAACATAGCTATATTCATTTTGTATGGTATCCCAAGCTTATTATTTCTTCACTGATTTTTATTATTACTTACCTTAGCAAAATGAAACTGAATACATGTTATTTTTTGTTTTGATATAGAACTGTTTACAGTCCTTGGGTTACGATGACAATTGGGAATCGGATTGCCATTGCTAAGTGATGTGGTTGAAAAGCACGATGTCACATGACCACATTGCTTAGTGACGGCAATCCCAGCAGTCCCAGTTGCTGTTGTAACCCTAAGACGTGCAGGTTGTTAAGTGGGAAGCAGCAGGAGTCCCATGTAAGGAGCACGGGGGTGCCGCAGGGGGATGGAGGAGGCTGGGGGAGGGCTTGGGAGGCCTGGCACAGGCCAAGGCTGAATTAAGGGATGCCAGGAGAGAGCTTGGGAACCCTGGCGCATGCCATGCATGAATTGAGAGAGGCCAGGAAGGGCTTGGGAGGTCCGGCGCAGGCTGCATGAGAATCAAGGGAGGCCTGGGAGGGCTGGCGGAGGCTGCACATAGGCCAGGGGGCATGCTGCAGGCAGGAGCGACTTACTGGAGTGACATACAAATTTCCCTGCCAGTGTAATAGAACGTGAGAATGACCTTGGAAAATGAGGGGAAGAGATGCTGCCTAGGGACCAATCAGATAAAAGGGGGAGGAGCCCACAACTGAGTAACAGAAAGAAACTCAGAAAAGACCACCCTAAGGATCAGATGGTAAATAGGGATGGTAGGAGATTTGTACTTTCAGACTTGCAAGATTCTGTTAATGTAGCCTAACAATAAAGTAGAAGTAGCTCATCTGGTCATGTTTCCTGTCTGGTTTATCAGGAAAGGCTGACAACGATCTTGCAAGTCTGAAAGTACAAATCTCCCGCCTTCCCTATTTATCGCTTGAGTGTTCAGGGCGGGTCTTTCCTAACTTTCTTCTTTAGACTGTTACCCTCTCACTCATTTCCTTTTATCTGATCATTCCATCACCAGCATCTTTTCCCTCTGTTCCAAGGTCACTCTCACATTCCATCACATCAACGGGTGGAAAATCTCCAACAGAGATGATTCCATTCCAGAGAATTCTTCAGTCAGCCTGAGGTCTTTAATTTCAACCCCTTTGTTATTGTCTAGCCTTCAATTTCAAGAGAAATCAGGTCCACAACCTCTTTCACATGATAACATTTTCTATTTTGCAAACTAAACGTATCTCTTTTGCAAGTCTTTTCTTTTGCAAGGTAAACATACTCTTTTATGATTTTTCATAGGGCTTGGACCTAGTCCAATTATTATCACGGTATCCTCTGAACCAGCTTCAGATTTTCTATGTCCCCTTTAAAGTGTAATGCCCAGAAGAGGACATAGTACTCAAAGTAACACCTAACCCCATTAGAATATAATGAAACTGTATGAGATAGTTAGCCACCTAGAGTCTTGGGTATACTAATAAAGCAACCAAGGAAACAATAAATAATTACTTCCCATTATCTGGACTCAATGCTTCTGATGCACCGCATTGCAGTGCATTACCCTTTCACTATACAGTACTATTTGCTCGTGTTCAGATGATGATCAGCTAAGACCCCTAGTTCCTCTTTACAAGGACTCTTGCCAAGCCAGGTTTCCCCAGTCCTGTTCTTATGTATTTGACTTTTCCTGCTGCCTGAGTTTACATCTGATATAATTAAGTATCATCCTGTTGGATATGGCCCAAGTTAAAGTCTGTAGGGGTCATTTTGAATCATGATTTTGTCCTCTAAACTGTTAGAGTATGGCATCATCTGCAAATTTCATAAATATTTCCTCTTCTAAGTCATTTATAAAGTTGCTGTACAACACAGGTTGGTGAAGAACCATTTACAAGCACCTTTTGGGTATGCTTCAACCTACATTTATCATTCCTATCCCCAAAGATATCATGAGATACTTTATCAAACACTTTACAGGTATTCATCATTTAACAACCACTCAAAGTTATGACGGTGCTGAATGAGTGGTACTTATGACCGCTCCTCAAAGTTCTGGTCATCCCAGCAGCCCGCAGTCACCTGATCATGATCTGGACAATTGGCAACTGGCTCGCACTTATAATGGTTGCAGCATCCCACAGTAATGTGATCACCATTTGCGACCTTCCCTGCCAGCTTCCCAGAAGCAAAGTCAATGGGGAAGCCAGCAAGGAAGGTCGCAAGTCACTCCAGTAAGTTGCTTGCACTCCCCACCACTGGGCAACAGCCAGCCCCGGGCTTCACACCTTGCAGGCCATCTGTGCACTCTCCCCCACCTGGCAGCAGCCACCCCTGGCTGGTCACACCTGCGCTGTGCCTCGCTGGCCACCTGCACATCCTCCTCCACCCAGCAGCAGCCACTTAACTGCCTGCTGGCTGGCTTGCAAGACACCTGGGACTCGTTTAATGACCCATGATCTTCGCTTAACAAGAATTGCTGTAGCTAAGTGATGCGGTCACGTGACGTCATACTTTACGACCGCATTGCTTAACAATGGACATTCCGGTCCCAATTATCATTGTTAACCAAGGACTACCTGTACTGAGCAGTATACTACAGTACATCCACAGCATCCAATTTGGTCTAGTGGGCACCTGGGCTAAAAACCAGGAGTGAGTTCTAGTCCTGCCTTAGGCATGAAAGCCAGCTGGGTGACCTTGGGCCAGTCACTCTCTCTCAGCCTAACTCACCTCACAGGGTTGTTGTTGGGGGGAAAATAGGAGGAGGAAGGAGTATTGGGTATGTTCCCCACCTTATTTGTAACAATAATAAAGACGAGATAAAAATTAAATAGATAGATAGATAGATAGATAGATAGATAGATAGATAGATAGATAGATAGATAGAATATTTGAAAAGATACACCAAGGAAATCTATCAACTTTGTCAACATTTCAGGATGTAATTTCTCTCAGTCTGGAGACAAATTTGTCTAAAATAGGGTGAGTTTTTAAACAATTTTGAGCTGTGTCTTCCCCTACTTCTTCAGTCACATTAAGAATCATGCTCTCAGAAAAGACAGATGCAAATAAGGTGTTAAACAATCTTACTTCTCTACCTTCCTGCAGAAGAGACGATGAGTTTCCTTCATTCTTTGCTGTTGTTGTTTTGTTTCTTTGGGACATGCTTCCCCAAAATCCTTATTCAATTCTGTGTTTTAAGCTACCCTAATCTCATTCTGAGCTTTCTGACTCCATCCCTACCAGCACACTATTCATCTATACAGGTTTCTAAGGCTTCCTGTTTGTATTTTTTTTCATGGGAATTGAATGTGCTTATGCTTTCACTTTCTAATTTCTCTGGATCTCCCTTCTTTATTGGTTTTGTCTATCTAATAGGATAAATTGCCTTCCTTAAATCAAGGTATGTCTCATTTTTTTCCCATAGATATCTTGAATTCCAATGTGATATGGTTATTTTCCCTTAAGGTGCCTGATACCTACAGTTCACTGACCAATAGAGTTTGCCTTTTGCCATTTAAAATTTGATTTCTGAAATAAAAAATAAATTTTACACACCCATTATGGTTGAAAAAGGAAACAGATTATTCTGGATGGACGACTCTTCTATCGTTAATGACTCTCAACACTTTTACAAAGACAAATTATGCATTAAGACATTTTAAGAGTCTGTTCACAATTTATATTCATCCAAGCCCAATCCTGCATTTCTGGGATAAAATGGGATACAAGGAATCAGTTATTACAATAATTGTGTTATATGATACCCTTTAGATGCTTAAATTAAAGGACTGAATGTTCCCAATGCTAATTTAAAGTGATTATCTTCATTAGTATGGAAATTATGCTCATCACATACAGAACATGCATATGGACATCTGAGTTCACACCACCTTTTTCTCTACTTGTTTATGTTTTCTCCTTACCATCAACAATCTGGAGACACAGGATGAGCTCAAGGTGATCAGAAGTATTAGCAGGTCTTTTAAAACAATGAAACATGCTTTGTTCATCAGTCACAGAGTTGGAAAGGGATAGTTGGACCATCAAGTCTACCTCCATCCATTCAATACAAGAATTCAAATTAAAGCATCATCTACCTAACCTCTGTCTGAACATATCTAGTGAAGGAGAGCTCGCCAGCTCTCTAGGTAAACTGCTCTTTCCATTAGGAATTTCTCCTAACATTTTTATGGAATCTGTCTTCCTATAACTTATGAACATTATTCCATGTCTCATACTCCAGAACAGCCTTTCTCAACCGTTTTATCCCGGAGGAATCCTTGAAAGAATTTTCAGGTCTCAGAGAGCCCCCGCACAAAAATCACAAAAAATATGAAAACTTCACAATACAATTCACTTCTAACCTACACAATCCATGTTTTGCAATGTTTACAACAACCGCAAAGCAGCAGGCTGGCAGCTGACCTGAGGCCCATAAAATTTTTACCACTGAAATCGCATTGCACAGCGCGTGAAGTTCAAAACCCAGTGGTTTTTTTTTTTTTTCAATCACCGTTTCTCACAAAATCCCTAGCAACCTCTTGTGGAACCCAAGAATTCCATGGAACCCAGCTGAGAACGGTTGCTCTGGAATAATGCAGAAACAGTCATGGCTTTCCTTCTCTGGTGTGACATCTTTTCATGTATTCAAAAAGCATTTATTATATCTCCTTGAAATCACTTCCTCCAAAGGCTAAACATACCTATTCCTTCAGTCTCAGTTTCCATTCCTGCTTTAAGGGCAGGAGCATATAATGATGTGTCATCGCATCCTAAAGCAGTATCAAATGTCTGAAAATTGAGACAGAGATAATTTACTTTGCTCTCTATATATGCTATATATCACTGCCCGTCTTGAGCACTTTTAGAGAAAAAGCTTTGCACAGAATTGCACATGCTGTAATTTAGCCCAAGAGCCAAAATACTGTTACAGAGTGCTATTCTGTAGATTCTGTCCCGTTCAATTTTATTACGGTCACTGACCAGTACATATTTTGTAGATTGTTGGTGCCCAGACCTCTTCAATGCAAGTTGTTAATTCAGGACCAGATAATCATACTACTGTGCCAAACACTAAAATCAATCCAGCAACATTAGTTTTGGCACTGCGTTGGTAAAAAACTTCCTCTGGCCTTAATACAAAATCAAAGGAGTGCTGAGAGCTTCAGCATATTAAGAGGCTCATTTATTTTCTATTGTGACTCACTAGTAGTAATCTGCAAACCTATCGTTTATTTGTAATTTTTATCCATGTGTAATAAAAGTATAAAATCAAATGCCAATGAAATAGCTATGTCAGTACAAAATGACAATTTATTTATTTATTTATTTATTTTTCAAATTTCTATTACCGCCCATCTCTCCTCAAAAGGGGACACAGCACAAAAAGTATTGTGTCAATCAGGGCTAATAATTGGTTTAATAACCAATAATAAGCTTTTCTAAAGAGGGAAATACAGATTATGCCCAAGCAGTAAATAAGTCTCACATTCATGCACAAACACACACTCAAAGTCAGCAGTTTTAAAGTATTCTACCAACCTGTTCAAGTGCTTAAGGTTACAAAAATGGAAGTTTAAATAGATTTAATGTTTTTATTATTTTCAGTTCCTAAGCATGTTTACTCATGGGTTTAGTTGAAATTACACTTGAGTAATAATGCAATAGTATCTTCCTATGAATGTATACTCAGAAAGAAATGCTAAATTCAAAGGAACACTTGCAAGTAAATATATGCAGGACTGCAGCCATAAATGGTAATCTAATGCTATTTGTCAGAATCAGAGATGATCAATGCAGAAATGTATGGTAATAAGACATAATGTGATAATTACATAAGAAAAATAAATTAGTAAGATAACATAAGATAAATTTGTTTCTAATACTTCTGAATTATTTATCATGAGGTATAAGGGTCAAACACAGTTGTAGTAGTTACAATTTTTCTCCTACCTTTCAACCAGGAAGTATTTTCTTTTCCTAGACCTAGGACCCATATTATCATCTTACATAATTCATTAATGCTAGTGGAACTGATTCAATTTTCTCATGCAAAAAATTTGGCAATGAAATTGAATAATCTTCACCTTGAAGTTTTTAACTCATATTTAAAATGCAAAATTATGTAATATATTTTTTTTAAAATATTTATTATTTATTAAACTTTTTGTTGTACAGTAATGTAAAATACATGTTTGCTGCTTATTAAATCACATGAAACTTAACTTGTTCTAATATTAATGTCCATCCTGTTATAATTCATAATAAGTAACAAACAGTGAAATGTTTAGTCACTAAATTTTGTTGTGGTAGTCAGGGAAACAAAAAATTATTACAAATGCCCTCATATACTTTTTCTAGATAGCTCAGTAGGTGACCAAGTGTTTCAAGGATGTTGGTGGCAGCTATGACCTAAAAAGATTGAATAAATTTACTCTAGATTGGAGGGAACCTCTTTCTGCCCCATCATCCCAATGTGATTTGGGAAGAAAGGCATTCAGAAACAATTACTGTTTTGTCCTTTTTTATCCTTCCCAACCCTAGAGAATGTTTGAAAAGAATTATGTAAAGGAGGGCAAGACTCTGCCTGTCGGTCAGTCAGTCAGCAGGATAACTCAGGGCCGCAATTAAGGTCTGTGTCACCCGGGGCAAACATGGATTCCTCACCCATTTTGGCTCCCCCCCAGCACTCATTTTGGCATCCCCCCAGCACTCATTTTGGCGTCCCCCCAGTGCTCATTTTGGTGCCCCACCAGCACAGCGCCCGGTTGCCCCCCCTAGTTGCAGCCCTGGGATAACTCTCCCCAGACAGAACAGAATGGGATCAAGTTTGGTATGGTAAGAGAAGTCAACAAAAGAAAGACCAAATTCAAAAATGGGCCAGATCTGGCTGGGGATATGGAGCAAAAAAATCTAGAAACAAATTTCACAGTGCATCACTGTAGGAGAGAGAGCTGGCAGTGGCACAGAACGTTGCTGACTGTTCCATTCTGTACCCCTCCCTTCTGGTCACATGGCCCAGGGCAGAGCTGCTATTAAGGGATTGATCTCTTTTGCACAGAAGCAGCCCATATTCACACACCTATGTGCAAATATCTCTTCACAGTCACTTGTAGATAAATATATTGGTACTGGTGTTGGGGTCTCAGAAATTCTATTAAGTTTATTATTTAAATTAAATAACCTATATCTCAAAACAAAATTCAATAGAAGCATTTTCTATCATGAATATTTACTTCCAATGCATACAGGTATTTACTTCCAAACACCCCACTGAATCAATATGAACTTACTTTTAAGTAAGCAGGCGGAACATCAGCTTGCATTTCAGCCTTGAAGCCCAAACTTAAACATACTTACCCAGAAATATTCCCTAAGGCCTACAAACTTTATTAATGGTTAAATCTAAGTTCAGGATAGGTTCCAAAAAGAATTTTTTGAAATCTGTTAGGACCCCTCTCTTGTTTGCTAGATTTTCCTCTATTGGAATTAATGAATTAATTATAAATGCTGACTAATGTCAGTACTTTTTTGTGCTTTAATCATAACCAGACACTCTAAGCATACTAGGTGTCCACAACCATATTTCTACAAAAAGCCACACAAACACTGAAACTTTGAAAGTTCCTCGAAATTAATTCAAGGTATTTTACAGATAAAGCTAGTAACTAGTGGGGTTTTTTTTTAAAGGTATTAGTTCATAGGGCAAGAGCCAGTTTGGTGTAGTGGTAAAGGCACCAGGCTAGAAACCAGGAGACCATGAGTTCTAGTCCCACCTTGGGCACAAAGCCAGCTGGGTGACCTTGGGCCAGTCACTCCCTCTCAGCCCTGGGAAGGAGGCAATGGCAAACCACTTCTGAAAAACCTTGCCAAGAAAACTGCAGGGACCTGTCCAGGCAGTCTTTGAGAATTGGACACAACTGAACAGATTTTAAAAAAAACTTCATAGAAATGTTTCATAAGGTGCTCTGACCAAAAGAAATTTAAATCACTGAGATAACCTCCTACAAGGCTGAGCTGCATCAAATGGATTAATCACTGAATTCTCAAAGCCAAGTAGCTCAACAATTATGTCTGCTTAAATGTGAACATGTACTAGGTCAATCCAGTACCAATACAACACTCCTTGTTGTAATTGTGCTGAATGTACTACAAATAACTATCCAACAGCCATTTAGAAAAATGAAAATAAGCAAACGAAAAAAGTGAGTCAGTTCTTCCTCAACAAAAGTTGTCTTGTCTTCAGTTTCATGAGTTAAATACAAAGACTCAGAATTATAGGTATATCTACTATGCAACTTGCAGACTGCTCATCCAGGCAGCCTCCCTGCCCCTCCTTAATTTGAATCGAATTTTCCCAATTTTGTTTTTACTCAATTTTGAATCCAGCACTTCCACATTGCGGATTTAGCTTTACAGACTAATTAAGTCAATCGTCCTGAATAAAATAGTATTTTCCCACTACCTTGCATTCACCTTGGGTCCAAATATACAAGGGCTTAACTGCTTTGTGGATCGCAGGAGCAGCTATCGATTTCGTTTTGGATGTATCTGTCACACACTATACACACTCGCGCGCACCCTTCTCACTGCAAGTCGCTCGTCAACTCCGAAAATGCCGAAGGTATGCTGTACCTGCCCCAATTCCCCCTCATCTGTCTCCTTCACGGACATGACAGCGCAGAAAGGAGAAGCATCGCCTGCAGACAAGCCAGACAGAAACCGCGAGCTCGCAGAGCCTGTACCTCCTTCACGTTCCGTAGCGGCTGGCACTCCAAACTGCCCCCTGAAAACGGCGCCTCAACTACAGCCTCTTGCTTGAATCTCCCAGGGCTCCGGAGAGGACGGGAAGCCTTTGACAGGCTCCCTGGTTACCGAGGGCAACAATCCCACCCCAGCGACAGCCGCGTACATACACACACATGAACACGCACCCACAGAGAGGTATGCACTACTGCACCTAGCAGCTGACGGGTCTCAGGAAACCCCGCCTCTTTCTCGCCTCCTTTCCTCCCTTCTTCAGCAGAGTATGCAGAGCTCTCCCTCAGCGGCTGGCTTTTTATCTTTCTCTCCGGGCGGGAGGGTGGAAAGAAAGGAAGGGAGAGCAGGTGCGTGCGCCTCTACTAAAACGGGGAGGGAGAGATGGACTCGGCGGCCTTTCCGAGATACTGCCGAGGAGAGATGATGCGCCAGCAGGACCAGGCCGGAGCCGGACGGGTCTCTGTGGGCGCGCGCGATTCCATCCCGAGGTGCGAGGAAGGATCAGGGCGCCCTTCCTGCGTCGAGGACCAGAGCGCGCGCCTTCGCGGGAAAGTCTGCTGGCGGCGGTTCGCCGCCAGCAGGGAGCAGCTGTTTGGGCATTAGTTAGCCGCCGGGCGCGGTTTTCTCTCTCCTCCCCCCGCCCAAGAAATATTCTCCACCCTTCTCATTAATTGAAGGGTTTAGCCGCAGCGCGTACCAGTGAACTTATGGCAAGGACGAGCGTGTAACATTTCTGGGGATGGTGTATGGGGGCGGAGGAGGAAGAAGCGCCGGGTTTAGAGCCTCCATTTTTTCAAGGACAGAGCCTCTCACGTGACTGATCTAGATGGAAGACATGGTTCGGGCAGCAAACGTATGCGTCGCGTCAGAACAGCCACCCAAAAGGATCCTCTGTAAAAAATAATTCATTTCTTTCCCTTGCACTTGAACTGTCAGACGCACATCACATATTTTCACCCTACTTAATATAGTAAGTTGTGGCATCTTAAACTCATGTAAACCTGGCGATATTGTCCCCTGGTATGGGCCCGTCGTGTGGAACTTACACTGGTAATGAAACTGTTCTGCAGATAGTTGTGTTGCTATACTTTCAAGTGACACAAGTTGTTCTTGCAATGCTCATTAGAAAGGGATTGCTTGAGTGTCATCAGTTCTCAATCCCAATCAAAAATATTTGGGCGTTTAGCTTTTTTTTTATTTTTATGTTTTTAATTTGCACATTTGTGTTTCCCAATAAAGCACTTCAGCCACAGAGTCACTCATTGGTGATCTTAAAACTGCTAGTGTACTGGAATGTGCTTTACTGGTGGCTATTAGGATAGTTTGAAAGTGCATCTTGCTATAGGTAGATTAGTGATGCCTTACTGTGAACATCTTATGTCTCACTCAATTCCCATTGACTTTATGGACACATCCATGTAGTTTTTCTAGGCAGCAATATGCAAATGCTTATTGCTCTGTTCTGATTTCTTCCCCCCAATTTCCCAGTCCAGCCTACAGTCCTGATATTCCTTGGCAGATCCCATACAAGTACTAACCAGGGCAAACACTGCTAGGTCTCCCAGTCCTGACAATTTCCCACTCTGATCGTGTCAGCCAGATCCTGCCACCTGCTGGACCAGATCTGACCCAGTTTCCCCACTTGGTATGCTCCAAATATGATTGCTTACAACTCCCATCATCCTCAGCATGGCCATTACTGAATTGGAATATTAGCTTGGCACCATTCATACCAGTATGAGCAATCTAAAAATCAATCCATTTGAGTTCTATAACCTACCTTGTTTTTCTGGAGCAGAGAGTGGGGTTATCAGCTGGATAAGGGAAGTTGTCAACATTGTTTGGAAGGGGATAATAGTGTTTGCCTTGAAAGGGGCAATGATATGGTGTCTTTGGAAAAGGCTATTTTTGGACCATACTATGTTAGACAGCTACCATGCACTGTCCAGCCTTCCCTTTCTGGGGAAGGTTGTGGAAGATTTTCAAGTGAGCAGATTATTTAGATTCTTTTTCCCGTTTTTGTTTCTTTTGTTTTTCTATTTTCTATTTTTTCTATAAAACTTGTTAAGATAGATAAATAGATAGAAATTTTAATGATCCTTTTAAATCAGAGTTCAGGTTGATCTGAGGTGGGACTTAGGTAGGCAGTGGCTTCTAGTCCTCCTAAATCTCTCAGTGGCGTTTGATACTACTGACCACACCTATAAAAGTTTCAGGCCACCGACAAGAGTTGAAACTCTGCTTTACAGTGGTTTTCATCACTGAGTAGATGTTTACTCTGTGTTTGTGTATGTGTGTGATAGAGTACTTTTTCTCCACTGCTGTTTAACATTTGCATAAAGCTGCTGGGAGAGGTCAGCTAGTAATTTGAGTAGAGGTTTATCAATACATCAATGATACCCGAGCCGCTGATGGAGTAGAAAGCCAGAATTGGTGTGCAGAGACTATAAGAATTTGAAAGGGAAAAAAAGAGCTTGAAATTGAATCTAAACAAGACTGAGTTGCTGTTTGCCCAGAAATCATCTGGCTCTCTCTCGACTCCAGTGGTAACTCTGGATGAGATAGCATCCCTCCTGAGGTAGCAGGTGTGTGACTTGAAGGCTGTCATAAACTTGCACGGCTACTGCTGGATAAACAGGTGGAGACCTTTGTTAGGGGGAACCTTTGCTCAGCTTTGGCTGGTGTGCCAGTTGCAGCTTTTCCTGGAGAATGAGGCCCTGACAACGCCAGACCATGCTCCTGCTACCTTCCAGTTAGATTACTGAAATATGGTGTGAACGGAGTTACTTTTGAAATTAGTCAGAAGCTGCAATTAGTCATCTGTACTTATTGGCAGATGAGAGCCATTGTTCACACATAACACCACTGATGAGGCCACTACATTGGGCTTCTAGTAGTGTTTTTTGTTCTTGCTTTTAGTTTAAATTATGCATGGCTTGGCACTAAGTGTCATGTTCACTGTTTCAATGTACAGTATACATCGTAACGTTTCACATGCCATGGCGCTGACACGCGTTGCTGTTTGGGAGGGAGCTGCTGTGAAGCCTTGTACCAAGCTCTGTATCTGGGTTCATTACAATGGAATGTGTTTGGGTTATGTTCTCTGTTCAAGGACTTTTCCCGCAGACCATCAGAAGCTGTTAGGAGCACCTGGAATTGTGAACTTGGGAAGATTCTACTGGGGGAGGGATCTCATTTGCACCGAGGGTTTTTAGTTTGCATTTGGCACACTTTTATCATTCTCAGCTTTCTCTGTGATCCTGCATACTATTCTTTAATAAATCAGATATCTTTGAATTCCTGCTCATGAGTCTGATAGTGTTTTAGAATAGGCATTCATTACATAAAGCTGAGAATCACCAAAGTTGTACCATTAGCTCCTACCAAGATTAGTTTCTTGTGAGGGAAAATAGTTAACGATGGCCGAGTCCAAGCTTGAGGAGACGGCTAGCTTGATGCCGGAGTCGACAGTCAAGAGCGGAGAACTGAGCCTCACCCCAGAACCTTCAGATTTCCGGGAGGAATCGAGTTCCAGTCCTGAGGTGGAGGAGGAGACCCAGAGCAACCGGCACCTAGCGAATCGCCTGCAGAGTTGATCACCTGGGATGAAATGGGAGAACCCCAGCCAGGGACGTCCCAGGCGTCCTGGAAGTATTGGTTCCTGCTGACCCCAGACGTAGAATCTACCATGGTATCAACAGAGAGACAGCGTAACACACAAGGGAGGGAGGAATCTCAAACCTCTGAAAGGCTAAGAGTGGTAGAGGCCAAAATAGAATCGATGGAGTACATGTTAAGAAACCTGTCTCTGACATTGGGGGGGCAAGGGAGGCGCAGAGGAGATCCCAGCTTCACGCAACCATCCCCCATCCTCCCACCCAGACCGCCAGTGGAGCAGGTCCGGAGATGGCTCCGGGATGAATCTCCACCCCGCAGGGCTCGACCACCAGTGTCCCCACTCCAAAGAGGGAGAACTACTGTAACCTGGAGCCCAGCCACTCAAGCAGCTGCCAATTCTGCTCCAACAGGAGTGGGGGTGAGAGACTTTTCTGTCAAGTTTGATGGGGATCCAACCAAGTTATCTTTCTTTCTAACTAATGCTAAAAGTTACATGAGGCAGTTTGGAGCATACTTCCCTTCCGAAGAGGCTAAGATAACTGCCATTGCCACCAAGTTGAAGGGTTGAGCGGCTGACTGGTATGTTCAACTAAGTGAGGCTGACTCCCCTGCACTTGAATATTTCGAGGACTTCATGTGGGCGTTAAAGCTGCATTTTGAGGATCCTCTGGCCAAGGCAAGAGCTAAGAAGGCGCTGAAGGATCTTACCCAGGGCCAACTGTCTGTAGCTGATTACGCCCTGGAGTTTAAGGCTTTAGCTGGGAAAATCCCCGACTGGTCTCAGTCAACCTTAATAGAACAGTTTAAAGAGGGACTCAACCAGGACGTCCTACAGTGGGTGTTGTGTAGGGACGACCCAGAGTAATTATATAAATGGATCTGTCTGGCCGGCAAGGCTGAGCACGCCCAGCATACCTTCATGCAAACCAGAAGACCTGAAAAACCAGCCACCATGAGGGGACCCCGAAGTGCTGCAACCGGCCAGGCTATAGAGCCTGGGAAGAGGAGAGAGATTGGCGCTATGCGAGGGGTCAGTGTCTCTGATGCGGAAAGGAAGGGCATCGAGCAGCTGATTGCCCAAAAGCCAAGGCTGGAGATCGAGCGGGCAAGCTGCCAGCCAAATCGCCCCCCCTTCGTGGCGGATGACAGCAGCCAAGGGTGCAGCCGACACTGAGGAAGTATTCTACTTCTTGGGAGAGGCTGAAGATGACTCTAAGGAGCCGGCGGGAAACGCCAGCCACCTGCCATGAACTGCGCCTGCAGGCAGGTGGAGGAGGATGGGCGCGAGGATGCTATGGTGAGTGCTGACTGTCCCACTCTAGCAGTGAAAGTGAAATTGGGCTCCCGCACAAAAACTACAGAGGTCTGGGCTTTAATTGACTCTGGATGTTCCAGGTGTCTAATTCACTCTGATCTGGTTGCTGCTTTGGGCCTGCCTAGCTTTCCCCTCCAGCAGCCTTTGATCTTCACACAGTTGGATGGTTCAACGGTGGGGGGGGGGGCGGCAACCCATTTCACTGGAACTGTCGCAATGCAAATGGGCAGCCACTGTGAGACTTTAAAATTCGTAGTAGCACCTGTTGGCAATCCCTTGGTAATTCTGGGGATCCCCTGGTTGACCTGTCGAAGCCCATATATAAACTGGGAACACAGAACTGTGACTTTTAAAGGTGGGTTTTACCAAGCTCCTACAGCGGAGAGAGCTTCACGTGCGGGGGTTGGAAGGGCTGCAGTCGCCACGCCGCGCCCTAACTTGGTACATCTAGAAGGCTTGCCTGATCAATACCAAGACTTTGCAGACGTTTTTGGGGAAATGGAAGCAGATCAGCTACCCCACCCCCATCGGAAAACTGACTGTGCAATAGAGTTGGTTCCCAATGCTCAATTGCCCAAGCCAAAAATTTATCCAATGACTCAGAAGGAGCTTGAGGCATTACGGGACTTTATTGACAAAAATCTCTCAAGGGGGTTTATTGAACCTGCAAATTCCCCAGATGGGGCCCCTGTGCTATTCCGGGAAAAGAAAGATGGCATGCTTCGACTCTATCTCTACGGACTATCGAGGGTTAAATTCCATCTCAATTTGCAACAAGTACCCTCTTCCGCTCATGAAGGACATGTTAGCTCATTTGTCTAAGGGCAAGATTTTCTCCAAGTTCGATCTTCGTGAAGCCTATTTCCTCATCCGCATACAAGCTGGAGATGAGTGGAAAACCGCTTTTAATTGCCCACTGGGTTCATTTCAGTACAAAGTTCTCCCTTTGGGTTGGCAGGGGCACCCAGAGTCTTCATGCAATTGATTAATGAAGTATTACATGATCATTTGTTTAAAGGGGTCCTGGTTTATTTAGATGATCTCATTTACACTGAAACTGGAGGAACACGAACGCCTCCTCAAACAGGTGTTAAGCAAGCTTAGAAATGCCAAACTCTATGCCAAACTTTCCAAATGTGAGTTTCACAAAACCCAACTTGACTATCTGGGCTATAGGGTGTCTGACAAGGGCACTGAAATGGACCCTACAAAAATTCAGGCGATTTTAAGTTGGGAACGTCCCCGCACCTGGAGGCAATTGCAAAGTTTCCTCAGGTTCAGTAATTACTATCGCCAATTTATCCAGGGGTTCGCTGAGGTTGCTTTGCCCCTCACTGATTTACTCCGTACCAAGGGCTTGGGGGAGACACGCAAAGTAAAAAGCCCTGGGGCAGTGCTGAATTGGACGCCTGAATGCCAGGCAGCATTTGAGAAGTTAAAAACCCTCTTCACTGCTGAGCCTATTCTACAGCACCCCAATCCTGAACGCCCCTTTGTGGTCCAAGTTGATGCCTCTGATTCCTCAGTTGGGGCTATATTGTTACAGAGGGATTCTGAAAATCACTTAAAACCCTGTGCTTATCTGTCCAGAAAAATTTCTGAAACTGAACGCCGGTGGCATGTTTGGGAAAAGGAGGCGTTTGCTGTAAAAGCCGCTTTGGAAGCCTGGCGTCACCTCCTGGAAGGCGCTAAATGCCCTTTCAATGTTTGGACCGATCACAGGAATTTGGAAGCCCTCCGCACCCCCCGGCAACTCAGTCCTAAACAAATTCGCTGGGCTCAATTTTTCAGTCGCTTTAACTTCCAATTAAAATTTATTCCGGGAAAGAAAAACTTTCTGGCCAATGCTTTGTCACGTTTACCTCAGGACCTTGACCAGGTGGCAGGTGTGGTTGGGACTGTTCTCACTGAACCACAACTGGGCTTGGTTGCTGTCATTCGGAGCCAGACCTGTGCACACACAACCCTGCCCCCAGCCCACTCTGGGAAGCGGAAAGTGCAAGTTCCTTGTCAGTTACAGAAAGACTTTCTCCAGGTGCTGAAATCTGACACTTGGCTGCTAGCTAATAAAGACACTGTTTCTTTTGAAAACAGTCTGGCATGGGTGCAACACCGCCTTTATGTACCAGAAGCTTTAAGAGCTGACATTTTACAGTGTTCCCATGATGATAAACTTGCTGGGCATTTTGGTTTTGTCAAAACATTACATTTGGTTCATCAATTCTGGTGGCCTACCTTGAGATGTGATGTAAAAGACTATGTGGCTTCCTGTCCTGTTTGTGCAATGTCAAAACGTAAGGGGGGAAAACCACAGGGGCTTCTGCAGCCAGTGGCCAGCCCGTCCCATCCCTGGGACAAGATTTTCTATGGATTTTATTGTGGATCTTCCTCCCAGTCAGAAGAAAACTGTCATTTGGGCTGTAAAAGATTTTTTTTCCAAACAGGCACATTTCATTCCATGTGCATCCATCCTGTCTGCCCCGCAATTGGTGCGCCTATTTCTTATCCACATCTACTGTCTCCACGGTAGCCCCTCCTGTTTGGTCAGCGACTGCAGGACACAGTTTACTTCCCAGTTTTGGAAATCATTTTTAAAATGGCTTGGCACCAAACAAGCGCTGTCCACCTCTTCCCATCCTGAGACTTACGGATCTACTGAGATTTTAAACTCCACTCTTGAACAATTTCTTAAAGCATACATTAACTACCATCAGGACGATTGGGTGGAGTTACTGCCTTTTGCTGAAGTGGCTTACAACAATGCTGTCCATCAAAGTACCGGGCAAACCCCTTTTTGTGTGGTTTCTGGTCATGACTTTGTTCCCATCCCTGAAGTGCCACAACCTCCTTCCCAAACATGTTCTGCCTCTGACTGGGCTGTTAAGCTGGCTGATTCCTGGCCGGTGATTCAACAGGCTTTGGCTGATGCCCAGGCTGCTTACAAGTTTCAAACCGATAAGCATCATTCCTTGCAACACGACTTCAAGATTGGGGATCAGGTGTATCTATCTACCAAATTTATCAAGTCACCACAACCCTCTAAAAAACTTGCTCCCAAGTTCATTGGTCCTTTCCCTATTCTTGGTCTTACCAATCCAGTTACTGTTAACTTGGATCCGCCTCACAATTTGAAATGCTTGCACCCTGTTTTCCATTGCAGCTTGCTCAAGCCTGTCCACCACTCCTCCCGCTGGCATCCCCAACCTCCTCCTCCTGCTCCGATCATGATTGACGGCCAACAGCACTTTGAGGTCAAGGAGATCATTGATTCTCGCAAGCTTCGAGGCACCCTCCAGTATCTGGTCCGATGGAAACACTTTCCTCATCCTGAATGAGTGTCTGCTCACCACGTTAATGCTCCTGATTTAGTTCGCCGTTTCCACTTTGCTTACCCTTTGAAGCCTGCTGCTTAGTGTTTTCATTCTTTTGGGGGGCAGTATGTCATGTTCACTGTTTCAATGTACAGTATACATCGTAACGTTTCACATGCCATGGCGCTGACACGCGTTGCTGTTTGGGAGGGAGCTGCTGTGAAACCTTGTACCAAGCTCTGTATCTGTGTTCATTACAATGGAATGTGTTTGGGTTGTGTTCTCTGTTCAAGGACTTTTCCCACAGACCATCAGAAGCCGTTAGGAGCACCTGGGATTGTGAACTTGGGAAGATTCTACGGGGCGAGGGATCTCATTTGCACCGAGGGTTTTTAGTTTGCATTTGGTGCGCTTTTATCATTCTCAGCTTTCTCTGTGATCCTGCGTACTATTCTTTAATAAATCAGATATCTTTGAATTCCTGCTCATGAGTCTGATAGTGTTTTAGAATAGGCATTCATTACACTAGGCCACCTACAGGATTTGAAGTAAATCCTGCCTGTCCAGTACATGGATCTTGGATGCTGTTGTTTAAAGTTCTTCCCCCATGACATATAAAGGAAAGCAAGGAACTCCTTTTTTTATCCAGTAACACCCACCTTATGATATAGCCACCAACCAGAAATCCAAATGTCTCTCTTACTGCTGACTTTTGGAAAACCTTAAAAACAACTGTTCAGAAGGGCATGTGTTTAAAATGTGTTATCAATATGTTTTTGTTATTGTAATTTAAGATATGGTTTGACAGTTTTTAGGATTACTATCTGTGTATTATTTTTATATTTCTGTTACCTTTATTTTAATTTATTGTATACCACCATTAATCCATTTGGTGGTATATTACATAAAGTAGTCAATAAATATACATATATTTCATTGGATTCCAGTTTTTTTTTTTTTCTACAAGTGGAAGGAGTTCTGATCATGAGGGATAAATCCATAAGAGTCCTACCTTTTATGGGCAGTGATAAAATTTGATAAAGAAATAAAGAAAAACTAAATTTCAGCCATTGTGTCCAAACAATGTGGTAGATATTATGCCATATGTGGAAAGAATATATTTGCTCAGTTTTTGATGATATGACAATTTGTTCAAATATAATAAAATCAGCTTAATAACTGATTAAACATTATTTAATCATTTGTAATCCATACTTAAGTATTCTTCAACATTCCAGTCTTCCACTAGTTGAGTAATCTTCAGTTTATGCATCAGTGTGCTACTGCAGACTAAGCTGTCATTAATTATTCTAGTTCAACTGTTTTGTTCTTTTTGTTCAGAATGCCTTAATTGTAGATTAAACCACTCTTAATTATTTTCTGCTAAAGGGTATTCACAGTTCTGTGGGCTATAAGGATAGCAGTTTGTTTGTCTAGTACTTGCATAATTTTGAACTATCTTTTCAAGTATGCAGTGGTGTCCTTTTCCGTTCCTAACTCTCTTTTAACAATCAGTCAAGCGTTGGAGAAAGGAAGCTGCAATAACGGGTGGTAAGTGACAGGTGGTAATGTATGCAAGAGCTAAAAATAAAATATTAACCTCCTTTCTCTGACTCCTGCTTATGTGTTGGAAGCAAGAAAAATGTAGTTTTGCTTTTTTCTTTTATCATAGTTTGCTATTTGTGACAAGTAGCATAGCTTACTCAACTGTGTATCTCACTGGCTGTTATTTACATAACATAATCTGACCCAGTTAGCCACTCCTCCAGTTAACAGACTCACATTCATGTGCTGGAAATGCACAATCTCTGGTAACCCAATCAACTGGGCAGTGACCAATTTCTAAGCCCTTCCAGGCATCATAAGCAACCTTGCAGTGTTGTCACTTCCCTGGGTTTCCATTCCTTTCGGCAGGGTGTTTCACTGAAATGGAGAATCTATGGTAACCTCATTGTGGGTCAGTACCACTATGGACAGAATAACTGGGTTTATGAATCCCTTTCTGCATCTTTTCCATGGTGCATGTTGCCACAGGAGTATAAAAAAATAAACTGAGTTCTTAAAGAAGGGCCATTTTGCACAGCCTGTAACATTTTGCCTTTATTCTGAAGGGCATATGGGTGGTCAGTTATCTGCCCCCCCATATAATTTCATAATATAGATGATGGGGAAATAGTTATTTTAGCTCCAAACAACCCTGGAGCTACAAATAACTCCTCTGGGTTCATTATCTAGATCAGTTGACTAGATGAGATGAGACAAAGGCAAGATGAGAGGATAGACAGATAGATTGAATGCAATATTTGTGTGTTTTAGCAGAGAACCTATATACTGTATGGAGGAACACTTGAATTAAGACCTGAGTCCATGGTCCTCTAAAAAATGTACATTTTGCATGCACTGGACATTTTCCAATCTTGTTTTTTAGTACAGTCTCCACATTAACAGGCCACATCAACTAGATTTAATATGGTCTGCCAATGGCAGTACATATGCTGTAGAAATGCATGAGTTAAATCTATGTTAGCCCGGCACAGACCCAGATTAAATTAATAGTAAAATTTCACTTTGAGGAAGGTCCCATGCTACACTAATCACAGAGAATGCTTGAAAAATCATACAAGCTTTTCCAGTACCTGGTCTTCTGTTGTGCCTTGCATTACATTGCTTACTCTAAGGAAGTTGGCAAAAGGAAGTGGTTGGTTTCATATTGCCTAGATTGAAAACAAAGCAATTTTTGGCCTTATTAGGCAAATATCTTACATTTCCGTGTTTTCTTCAGAAAAAGAAATATGAGTTTGATTTCATGTTCAGAATAGCTAATGGAGCACATCATTTTGTTCATTAGGAAAGCTTTGCACAATGATATATATCATGAGATATATCAGGCATGTTTCTCATTTGTCTTTGAGAAAAATCATACCTTTCAATTAAGATACATTAATTTTATCTTTCAAATAATATTATGTTCAAACCTGTTGGAAGCATAGGTGTAATGGTTGCCTATTCTAAAACACCATCAGACTCATGAGCAGGAATTCAAAGAGATCTGATTTATTAAGGAATAGTATGCAGAATCACAGAGAAAGCTGAGAATGATGAAAGTGTGCCAAATTCAAACTGAAAAACTCTCGGTGCAAATGAAATCCCTCCCCCCATAGAATCTTCTCAAGTTCACAATCCCAGGTGCTCCTAACGGTTTCTGATGGTCTGTGGGAAAAGGCCTTGAACAGATAACATAACCCAAACACATTCCATTGTACTGATTTCACATACAGAGCTTGGTACAAGGTTTCACAGCAGCTCCCTTCCAAACAGCAACGTGCGTCAGCACCATGGCATGTGAAACGTTACGATGTATAAACTACATTGAATCAGTGAACATGACAATAGGCATCTGACAGGTCCATAGATGACCATGAAATACGCATTATGATGTTGCAACTCAAGTACAAAAGAGTGGAGCTTGTATCAAGATTTCATAACAGATATTTGATTTGTTTAGTGTCACTGTGTTAAGTATGGATAACTACATTTGGAAGTTAGCCTCTAAACCCAGGATTCTTATTTCCATGTTAATTCAGATGGCAATCCAAATACATTTGCTACAACAACTTTTCCAGATGTAGTATTCGAGAGATTCTATCATCTCCATAAGTGACCAATTTCGATGGTGTGTTGGTGGTGATGATAGAGTTTTGTAATCAACACATTTGGATGGTATCATGATGGTGAAGGATGGTACAACAAACAAAACTGAGCCATCACTGGGATTAAGATAGAATTTCCCTGATTGGGGAAGGTTGCATTGTAGTTATTCAAAGGCAGACTTTTCTTTTCTTTTAATTTCTTAAAAGTTACCAGAAGTAGATTTAACTCTGAACATTAGTTCACCAACTTAACCACTGATAAAGAACAGTTTTATTATTTTGTTGTATACATTCAAAACTGGATTTACAGAAAAAAAAGGATATGGAAAAAAGGAAAGAAGTAAAAGAAATGACAGTAAAAATAGAATGGTTGCTGGAAGAGAAAGTATAAATCCTTTGTTTACAAAATATTAGAACATAGAGTATTCTCTCAGCAGAATGAATTGAAAATATTCAGGATGTAAGGAATAAGAATGTGGAAGCTGCTTAGAAAAGAATAAAAGACACATTACAGAGTGTCACAAAAGTGTGTGGGTTAATGAGAAGTATGAAAAAGCATACTTGCTGGAATGATGAAGTGAAAAGGACTGTGGATAAGAAAAAGTCCATAAAAGGATGCTCAAAAATTAGGGCTAAAAAAAGATTATATAGTATATACAGAGAGGAAAACAAAGTTGAAAGAACAGTCAATGAAAGCAAGAAATGGGCAAGATTTAAAAAGGCAAAGAAAATGCAAAGTGATTTTGATAGACCACATCTGTGTCTGATAATTGGAAGAATGCTATTATTCACATATACAAAGGGAAAGGTAGCAAGAATAAATGAAAAAACTACAGAAGGATTAGTTTGTTAAGTGTCCCTAAGATGGTGTTTGATAGAATTCTGAATGAAACACAGCAACAAGCAAGAAGAGAAGCACAACATAGTTTTATGTTGGGCATAGGGTGTGCAGACTTTGATTTTTGCACTTCAGCAAGTTTTTAAGAAATGTATGATGCTGAGAAACTTAACCATATGTTTGATTTACAGACAGTGTTATAGAGTGAATAGGCTTGAATTACGGAAAATTTTGCATGACTATAGAGTTGAAGGATAGTTCCTGAATGTGATAAGCACGGTATGGTATATTGACAGAAGGAAAGCATGCATGAAAATAAGTGGAATGTTTAGTAAATGGTTCAGCATTGAGCAGAATGAATGTTTTGTGTCCCCAGTTGTTTAATACATTTAAGAGTACACATATAAGAAACGCTTGTGATGACTTTAGAGGTGTATTGGTTGGGGACAGGAATGTACAATTATGTATGATTTACCGTGACTGTTACATAGATGCAATGAGTACTAGGGATTTGAACATTAACTAACACAAGGAACATGGGTGAAATATTGTAAGGTTTACAGAAATGATGGAAAACTAGAGCAAGTAGATGAATTTTCATAGCTTAATAGAATGTTTCCTAAAGATGGGAAAATGGAGAAATTTTAAGTCATGCAAAAGCAGATAGAAAGATGGTGCTATGTTTATGGCAAGGAATGTTCGTCAAAAGAAGCAAAAATTGTTGGGTCATATTGTAGCTACTTTAATATGTCAGAAGAAACAAAAGTAAGTTGCATGCAGCTTTAAAAGTTTAAAACGATAATCATGAATTGGCAATGAATGAACGGGTGCAGAATATGAAGCAAGTGATCTGTCTGAAAGGGGTCAGAGGGAATGAATGAGGATGGATTTGCAAATCAAATATAGAAAGGAGGACTGAATGGATTGAGAGGAGAAGGAAGACTGAGAAAGTTGTGGATGGACGGAGTTGATGAGACTTTGAAAAAGAGAAATTGGATGTTTAAGGAAAGTTATGGGAGAGGTATATTGGATGGCATTGTGTTAACCATGGTTGCTTTGCTTTTTTCTTACCTCATGCCTTTCATTTCTTTGGCATGTTATTTCTTACTTCTTTTCTGTTATTAGCATATCATTGCTTATCCTGGAAGATAATAGTGTGAGTGTATATGTATCAATATATCTACGTGTGTTATGAATCATTTTCTTAATTGTTTTCTTTTGACTATACAGAAATTAAATTCAAGTATTATAATTTGATAGATAGGGATAAACAAAACATTTCTGTAACAGTATGAACAAACAGTATAACACATAGAACTGTACAGTTTACTAGCAAATAGGATTTGATTGGTTCTTGGCCATTTTTCCCCTTCAGATTAAAAAATACAATTAAATAATGACTGGAATTCCTTAACAATTAAAGTTGTTAAATATACTGTAGTCAGTAGAATATAAATAATAATGTTTATAAATTAAAGTATTTAGATTTCTATAAGCAAACAAGTAATATCTGGTTTTTTTGACTCACATCTTTTCAGATCTGTTGACCTTTTGGAATTTTAAGAAGGTATAAAGACAGTGGCTGCTAAGGTGGATATAGCCAGCTATAAAACATTGCTATCACAGAAAAGTAAATTGGCTAAGGCTAAAATTTGCTTATCTTGCCCAAGAAGATAAGTCAAGATAGGGGTAGAGATCTACCTCCTGAACACAATCCATTTCGTCTGTATTCATGAGTTCATCAGCCTCTAAATTCTTTTTCACCACACCTCCATCAAAAACCATCTATTACATCAATCATCCTTATACAAGCTGGCATGTTTTGTAAACAAAACACCTTGTTTCCTCTATTTCTTTCTAAGCCCTCCTTTTGCTCTTTACAATCTCCTGTCAGTTGTCCCAAGCCTCAGACTTCCCACAAGGTTTGCTTCCCAAAAAATGTATTGAGTGCACATGGGATCAAGAGGCATTCATACAAATGGTAGAGATGGCTAGAGGCCAGTGTTTCATCCTAAGGAACTCCAGGCCAGATGATTTTTTTTTTTAAATTAGAATAGAATTTTAGGAATTAACAAGTAGATTTAAAGGACGCATGTGGAGGTATGCTAGTGCTATTCCTTATATACTGTAAAATGATATGAATGTACAGCATATTCAGGTAAATTGTAAAGCAGTAGCATGATTTATGTGAGAATTTCCTGCAAGTAACATCAGCAGTGATTAACTTACTTTTTTATTATAAGTATTATAACCACTGACCATAACAGCAGTTGTGGTAACATTACACATAATATTAAGACATTTTTAAAAAGAACTACAGTGTAAATAAACAGTATCAGGTACACGTTCACAGGTAATTATGAGGCCATCCAGAATATTACATGAACACAATGTAATGGGTTGTATTTACTCTTCAGATTAATGGGACTACGTTTCTAGAATACTCAGAATACATGTTTTCCCCATGCACTAAACTTGAAACACTTAAAAGTCATAGTGTCATCCCTTCAAGGTTGTCCAAATCAGGAAAAAGATTCTACAACAGAGCTTTCCAAACTTTTCATATCGGTGACACAGTAACACAGCGCAGGTGCAGCCACGTCACCGGAAGTCACGCGGAATCAGCTGTTTCGACCCGGTTACGCATACTGCCCATGCGCAGTGCCTGCATGATACCTCGACTGCGTGACACACCTACACACTGCAGCCAACACACTAACATGTCACAACACACAGTTTGGAAAGCTCTGCTCTACAAGAAGACTAGAACCAAGGTTGGTTATGGTTAGAACCAAGACTGGCTATGTTAATAGAATCTTGCAAGTCTGATTTCTTTTTTGTGTGTGTGTCCTCCCTCTTATACCCCAATGAGTCAGGGAGGACCAGCCTGAATCTCTTCCTGCAATTACAACAACAACAGAAGCCTTTCCCAAAGCATATGCTTCTCCCCTTTTTTCTTTGTGTTTCTGAATATTTCCCTCAAGACGATCTCCCTGGCTCTCTTCACACAGGTACAAAAGAGAAATAGAAAAGTTAGACTGAAATGTTTTAGTTTTTATTCTTGCGTTTCATTTTTTGGTGTTCTAAACTAAAATTATTCTATCTCACACACACACACATATTTATTGCTTTTGCTTTTGTTGTTTGTTGGTTTTAATCCTATGTTCAGCACAGAGTTGCAATTGCAAAATGGGCAGCTATAAAAATCAATATGATCAATAATTAATATTACACAGAGAAAAACAATCATAGCACTTAGCTGTAAATAATGTGTTTTGCACTGCATGTCTCACATTACCGGATAAACCAGATATAGTAACTAAGTCAGCAACTAAAATATCAGCTGTTCCAAAACGCATAATAAAATGTGCTGAGGGTCATATTTTCTGAATCTTGAAAGGAAAAGTAGCAATATATTGCCACCTTCTGGACAGTAGTGAAGACGTTAGTATAATTACATAACAGCTCTAGCTAGGAATTGAAACTCTGAAAGTAAATTCATGTGGTTTCTCAGACATTTTATTTGAAATAAATATTCTAAAGACCTGATGGAAGAAAATGCCACTTTATTCAATAATATTGGTGACCAGTGATTTATTTGTTGAAGTAGAAGTCTTGTTAATAGTCCCATCTCAACTCCCAATAATTTGTATCACTGCATTCAGGGAGATCATTCTATCCCATAAACACTTCCTCCTTTAAACAAAACTCAGTTACCATACCTGCCTGATATTTAGAATGCTTTCACCATTATAGAAGTGACTATTGCTCAAAATTGCTTCACATTTTGTCACAAAACAACAAAGTTATGAGTTACTTTTCTAAAAAAGGTTTTTAAGGTTGGCTAGCTCAAAATTTCCTATACCAATTTTTAGGGAATTTGAAATTATTTACAACTTTCTAACTGCCTAATTTACTTACCAATTTCATCCCATTCCAGTGGAAATCAAAAAAGGAGTTTGGGTTTTCTTGTACCAGAATGGAACACCACTCTGAATCTCATTCCTGCAAAAAAAAAAGTAGTTATTTTTGGAAATCTGAATTGGGCCTTCAAACTTGATCAGGAGACCTTGGACTCCCAAAATGATTATTCTTAACAGTGAAGAACATTCTTGATCATAATCATTTTAACACAAAGAAGACGATGTTCCTCTTCTTGAGTGAAAGAAATACAGTAGATGTATATCTTTGGAAACTGTAATTTGGAATGAACAGAGATGTCAAAATAGACACCAGGGGTTTGATAGGTTAACTATATTGTGATAGTTAGATAAGGCCTTTCTTTAGGGAATACGTGTCTGCCTCCTTTTATACCAGAAGGGCACCACCAAAGAGCTTAAGTGCCACATGTAGTGCTTGAAAATCCCTCTAAATGTGGCCACCAAATTTTAATTTTTAATGTAAGAAAAAAAAGAAAAATTATGAAATATTTGGAAAGTAATCACTTTTACTGTATTTATTATGAAATTTAACTTTAATCAGATATATACCATAATTATACACATATGCTCTCACACACACACACACTGAACAGCACAACCAAGTAGCCTGCATTATGCATGGGAACACCTGCACAGTGTATGGGCTAGACCCTCCCAAGTCTGGATGGGACATTCCATAGAAGGTTGTGGAGAATAACAAGGCTAAGATCCTGTGGGACTTCCAGATCCAGACAAACAGGCAGGTACTAGCCAATCAATCAGACATTGTGGTAGTAGACAAGGACCAGAAGACAGCACTGGTGACAGATGTAGCGGTGCCAAGTGACAGCAACATCAGGAAGAAGGAGTATGAGAAGCTGGAGAACTACCAGGGCCTAAAGGAGGAACTAGAGAGGAAAGGAATGGCCAAAGTGGTTCCAGTGGTGGTAGAAGCACCCGGGGCTGTGACTCTTAAGCTAATTATTTCCTAAGTGAAGTAATACAAGGATCAAGAAAGTGTTATAGGGATGACTAACCAAAGAGGTATGAAAATATGAGAGCTGAGGGAAAGAAATTGGTGTTCAGGCAGGGAAAGATGTTCTGTATGGAAAAGAATTCATGGTTAAGAACTGAAGTCTAACTATAGGAAATTGAGTTAAGATAGAATAAACCTTTAGAAATGTTTGAAAGGGCCACAAATAAAAACTCTAGTCTTCAGTTTGAGAACATCCAATATATTTCCTAGACAAAGAAAGAATTTTTATAACAAAAGCCTGATTGCCTGCCTGATTGCCATAATTCCTTATAAAAGAACCTCTGATAATAGAAAAATTGTATTCTCCTTGTCTGACCTAATGGGGGGTTAACTAGCAGAGGCATTATAAAATTAAGACTCTGGGCTTGGTATGATGGGCATTGCAGGAGGACATGGACAATTGATTCAATTACCCACTCTTGACAGGAGTAAAGCAATGTTGTATCTCTTTTCTAGTACTATGGAAGGCAGGCATGGACTCTAGCCAGAGGAAAAACTCTTCTGTCCAGGACAGACAAAACATTTGTAAGAAAATTAGCAAGGGTGAAAGGTCTTCTGACAAGCCATCTATAATAATGAGGGGAAATACTCCAGTCCTAAGGTTGAGGTCAAGAATCTGTTGTTTGAGTTCTAAATTGACTCTTCCAAAGCCCAAGGAATTTAAAAAATCAGGCAGAGAGGCCATAATGTTTTGCATCCATCTCTGTTTTGCACAGGGATGTATAATTGTACTCAACAATTAAGGAAGCCAGCAATCCCATCATAAAGGGCAATTTTAGCTAAAATTATCAAACTCTTAACCATGTAGTTTAAAGAGAATCTGTGGTTGGCTGGTGTCTATTATTACTATTATTTTTCTAAACTGTTTTTCTGTAAATTATCTACATTTAGTAAGTGAATGGATTACAAATAATTTATTTTTTGTTGTTTATTCATTCAGTCGCTTCCAACTCTTTGTGACTTCATGGACCAGCCCATGCCAGAGCTTCCTGTCAGTCATCAACACTCCCAGCTCCCCCAAGGACGAGTATGTCACCTCTAGAATATCATCTATCCATCTTGCCCTTGGTCAGCCCCTCTTCCTTTTGCCTTCCACTTTCCCTAGCATCATCATCTTTTATTAAACATATTCAAATGCTTAAAGCTTACATTTAATAATAAAATATAATTGGGAGATATGTACATTGATTACTGTGCTTGTGCAATTTCCAGAGGGGTAGCCATGACAATTTCATTCATTCATTCATTCATTCATTCATTCATTCATTCATTCATTCATTCAGTTTGGATGCTGCCTGACCCCAACTGTGTCTGGGCAGTTCACAACAATAAGTAAAATAAGAACAACAAAATGCAAACATTAACCATGACAAGTACAAAAGTAACTGCAAAATAATTACAAGATGGCAATCCAATCAACAAAGCAAACAAGGCCTGAGCAAATAGCCAGGTTTTCAAGGCCTTCCAGAATGTACACAGGTTGGGGACCATATGGCTCTTGCGGGGACCTCATTCCAGAGGGAAGGTGCTGCTACAGAGAAACATGCTTCTTGGGTCCTGAATTATGATGCTGTTTTCCAGACCCCGCCACCTGGAGTGGACCTGGAGTGGACCCACTTTGCTGTATTGTACCAGATGGGCACAAACCATGGAAGACAGGTGGCCCCTCAAATACCCAGGCCCTATGCCATAGAAAGGTTTGTTTTTGTAATAACCAGCACCTTGAAATGCACCCAGAAGCACACTGGCAACCAGTGCAGCTCATGGAGCAGAGGTGTAATATGGCCATGCCAAGGCAAGCCCATCACTGCTCACACCTCCAAATTCTGAACCAGTTGAAGCTTCTGAGCGATCCTCAAAGTAGCCTGAGTGCGTTGCAGTAGTTGAGCTGTAAGGTGACAAGGACATGAGTGACTGGAGGGCGAACCAATCCATGAAAGGGCAGAACTGGTATACCACATGGAGTTGTGCAAAGGCCCTGTTGGTCATAGCTCCCCTGTTGGTCACAGCAGCCATCTGCTCTTCAAGCGGGAACTGTGAGTCCAAGAGAACCCCCAAGTTGCACACCACTCCTGCCTGGGGGTGCAAATCCATCCAGAAGTAAAGATGGAAGATCCCCAGATCTGGGTGGTCCCCAGCCACAGCCACTTAGTCTTAGTAGGATTGAGCCAGAGTCAGTTTCTCCCCATCCTGGCCCACGCAGCCTCCAGGCCCTGGGACAGAATTTCGACAGCCTCACTTGGCCAGTTTGGGGTTGATGATACTGATGATACCAAACCCAGCAATTTCATTTAGATGTTAAATAGAAGCGGAAAGAATGTGGAACCCTGTGGAACCCCACAAAGGAGGGACCTCTCCGCCCCACCAACACTGACTGGAACTAACCATGAAGGAAGGAAGTGCACCACCATAAAATGGTGACACCAATTCCCCTATGCACTGAAAACATTTGTTGGGACTCCCAGTGACGTGGCAGTGCATGCACACACATGCTGAGGCAGCTGGAGAATGCCTTTGAGGCAGCCACAGAAGCTTTAAGGAAAAGAGCTCTCCTTGAGCCAACACACTTTGTGAAGCACCATCTTTGAATGCCTTGCACAGCTGCGGTAGCCGTATAGCATAACCCTCCAACCTCTCCCCCCATCTCCCCATAACAGCTACACTTAAAGACAGATTTATTACCACATAATTATTTAGGGATTGGAATTTGGCAGGTAATCTACACCTGTCTGAGAAGGAGGACTGTAATTGTGAAATTTCAAAGAAATGAAATGCAGAAAGTAAAGAGACAAGTCCGGTGCTGTCTGTCTAGGTAAAATAAGTACAGCAACTCTTCACAACAGCAGTGACAGATGGTAACACAAATAGCTTTGCAGCACTGAGTTAATTAAGCATCACTTGGAGGGCAGGAAACCATTTTTCTTTAGTCAGACATTTAAATAATAGAATTAAACTACTAGATGAACTGCAGTTCAGTAGTTTCAGACTACAGGGTGACTTTAAAATAAAGCTAGCAATTTCTTCCTGGCTGGCCAGGTGGTCAGATGATGGGCCAGCTCTGTGAGTCATTTAAACAATGGCCAAGAATCACATGCAGTGGGTGTTTCCTGGGTTGCCCTAACATCTGACAGCTTTTCTTTGCCTGCACCAAGGCAAGTTCACTTTAGTTCAAAACAATATGAAAAAGCAGGATTAAACATTCCTTACAAGGACTGTTTAAATATTTTTATTCTTTTAATCTATCTAATAACCAAGGAAACTCACCCAGAAAGGTCCAGTTATCTAAAATATAAAAATCACAAAAATATAAAAATATAAGCCAGTAAAACCAATAATCACATTAATAAATTAAACACTAAAATAATACACTCACTCACCCACCATTATCCCAGTGTGGGCATTTAAAATAACACTGAAATATAAAAATGTGCTTCAGAAAAGTATTTAGGCCTTTCTATCTGTGTAACTAGAAATTTGTGGTGCAGCTATGGAAGTAAGCCAGAAGATGCTACTGTTGGTACAACTTCTATTGTACCTCCTCTCAACAAAGTTAGAAAGGGAAATATGAGAATGACATAACTGATGTGAAACATTAATTTCATACACACATACATACCAATACATTTGGTTCTTCTGATTTGTGTGCGGATACGATGTCCACACTTACCAATACCCATTTGATGCTGGTCCCTCTCTAAACTATTTGTTTCAGTTGCCTCACTTGTTTTATCTAAAAAATTGAACATTAATAATGTAATCAGCTGGACCAATTAGTAATTGGGAAAGGGACAATGCATGTAAAGGAAAATTCATATGGGTATTACAGAAATGGTAGTATAGATGTTTCCATGAATATCTGCCATGCTTCATGGAAGGAGCTAGGAAAGCGACTGAGAAGCCAGTCGAGATATACTCTACCATTTGTCTTTTTTTTTTTTTTAAGAAAAGAGAGAAAGTGAGACAGACCACATTTGCTCTTTCTAAGAACTTGGGTTGGTCTGCAGACCAGACCTGCCTTTCTCAGATTTTGTTGTTGTTGTTGTTCAGAAAGAAGCAAAAATGAAAATTAAGCTCTGATTGTTGGTCTTAAAAATACGAACTTGCCCAGCTTTGTTTTTTCCCATCAAGAGAAAGGAGGAAGAAAAGCATGAATTCTAATCCTGAAGAAAAACCTACGTTAGTACTTGCAAGCTTTCACACCTATTACTTACCCATTTACAAAAGTAATCTTCAATTCACCTGTTCTGTAAATGAGTGTGAGAAAAGAAATAAATAATAAATAATCAAACAGTGTTTAGCTAAAATATGATTATTTCCAATAGGTCTTAAGTTTCTTAGTCTTGTACCTATGCTTCTTTCCTGCAAAATAGGCTTTTGGGTGTTTCAGCTTTTATTATTTATTTTTAATTATGGTTTTAAATGTAATTGCATTTTAAAAATGCATTTTTAGTGCTTAGTGACAGCACCTTTTTTAGTGGCAGGTTTGATAGAAAAGTGAGATAAATAAATGCATTACTAAACAATGTACATGGAATTCTTCTGTGTTTATTTTTAATTAAAATATTATGTATGTTGGAATATTTTGATCTCAACCCTCCCAAGAGGGCTTGTATAATTAATATCTCAAATAAAACATACAAGCACCAGCAGTTAAACTACCCTTTTTCTATACAGCAATTAAAAAAAATAACAATAAGAGTTATCTGATTAGGGACACAATCTAAAACACAAGAGAAGCAAAATGCAATCAAAAATAAGATAAGCACAACACCATATAAAGTTTAAAAATGGCTCCATCATCACTGTTCAATGAAGAAAAGAGTAAGTCCCATGTGTCCTCTTGCATGTTTCAGAATGCAGGATGAACCGCTCCATTTATAGAAATATTTTGGAGAAGGGATGGAGACCTTTCTCCTTCTCTTAGAGATGAGCTGGATCTAACAACAAGCTGAACACAAGAGATTGAGATACTGTTCATACTTAATACACTGACTAGCCAAGGAAATGACGAGAAGGAAATTGTTCCCTGTCTCAGGAAACATGTGGCAATGCAAGATAAGGGAAACAGTTGCTAATTTGAGTATAAAAGCAGGAAATCTGATACACTGATTTCCTTTCATGCAAACAGAACAAGTTTAGGGAATATGTAACGGTATTTTTGTTTTCCCAAATCAAATTTCTAATATACTAACCAGTATTTTATTCTGGATACAACACTTCTTTAAAATTACTTTCTTTGTCCATGTTGAATGCTATGGATGCCAACAACACAAATTCTGAGAACTTCTGGCCACCCCATTTCTGGAGTAAGTATTCTAGTGGACTTGTTTTTTATAAAAACAATGTGAATGAAAATATTTTCTATATCATATTCTCTCTGAATTCTCTCTGCTATGCAGTTACATTGTATCCAGCATAGATATTGTATTCAGTATAGGTCAGAATATTTTATGATAAACAAAGCATTTGCAAAGTAGAAAAATAAATATGTTAACATTGCTATTCCACTTTTTAAATCAAGTTTCATTAGATTGTGTGAAGTTGGAAGAATAATAATAATGATAATAATTTGAACTGAGCCAGATGTTGGTGAATTAGCAGCCTATTACTAGGCTCAATTTGTTTTTAGATTTCAATATGTCACTAACCTTCAAGGGACATTTCATGCTGACAGCAAAAAGGGCAGGACTGCTACTTTTCCTGTTGATTTGGATCTACAGAGGTGAATCCTGTAGAGAAGTAGGCTAATTTTTTGCCCACAAACTAAGAGCATAAACTGGAAACTATGAAAATAATGGAATACTCTGAATTGCATTTTTGTTTTTCAAGGCTGGGATTATTTGTGGTATTCTTAGGCTCTATTACATCCTTGTTACTGTTATTCTTTCTCTCCCTTTATCCAACCAGTGTGGAACCTCCATTTTGTTTTCCAAGCTCCAATAAGTTTTTTTTTTAGAAAGTACACCCACATTTCTGTGTTACTGGGCCCACCTGTTGATTTATTCCAGTTCTTGCTTCATTGTTCTTACACTAAGTTTTATGCCTCTTGTTGTGCTAGACAAAGGTCAGACAGAAACAGGTGAAGAAATTGTGGGTTGGTGATCAAGGAACCATGCTGCCCTGCTTTTACCAGTCATGGGAACCCCTAAAGAGATGAATTTTTAGATAAGCTAGATGTATAAAGAAGCATGGTCAGTGGTGCCATTTTACTATAAACAGTATTGATTAATGGTTCTAAAGCACCTTTATTTTGGGCTCTTATTTTGCGATTTTCTCAATTCTCTGATGTCCCCCCTTTGGCCCAGCCTTTCTCCATTCTTAAACTCCTTTCTTTCATTCTGAAAGAAAATTGGGCTGCAGATAGTTCAAATAATATACTTCATTGAATACAGGGCTTATTATAGCATTGTTTGAAAATCTGTGTGCAAATGAATGAGAGCTATTTTGAGATGATAGGTGTGAATAGCAGCTATAATGTCTTCTTTGAAAGCATTTCCATGCATCAAGGTAGCCAGAAAGTGGTTGAAGAGATGGAAGAGCAGAATTTCCACTCAGCATAATATTTGTTAAACAAAACTGCATCAGGCATTTGAAGGGAGCTGCTAATTAATAGGAGTTGGACAAGGCCATTTAGATCACTGAGCCCAACCCCTGTTCATTCATCCAGACTGTGTTGCAGCTTTTTCTTGAATGTGCCCAGTGAGGGAAAATATATAATCTCTCTGGGTCAATAATTCCACCCCTCTTATTTTTAAAAAGTTATATCTGACATTCAGTTGAAATCTGCCTTCTTATAACTTAACTCCATTATTCCATGTCCTGAACTCTTGAATATTAGAGAACAGTAGAGGTGTGCAGTATTCTAATCCGAAGCAGATAAAGGTGCTGGCTTCTTGAGTGGGGTGCCACAAGGCTCTGTCCTGGGCCCAGTGCTACTCAGTGTTTTTTATAAATGATATGGACAAAGGAGTTGAGAGAATACTTACCAAATTTGCAGATGATGCAAAGCTAGGAGGAGCGGTTAATGCTTGGGAAGAGGGGGAAAAAAAAAAACTTAGGATGGAACTGTCAGCCCTCCCAGGTAAACCAGACAGGAAACATGACTAGATGAGCTAGTTCTACTTTATTATAAGTAATAAATAACATAATAAATTACTTTATTGTAATTTTACTTTATTGTATTAACAGAATTTTGCAGTCTGGAAGTACAAGTCTCCCACCCTCCCTATTTACCGCCTGAATAGTTAGGGCGGGTCCTTCCTAAGTTTCTTTCACTGGCCATTACTCTGTTGTGGACATCTTTCTCTTTTATCTGACCATTCCCTAGGCAGCATCTCTTCCCCCATCTTCTAAGATCACCCTCACATTCCATCACAGAACAGTGGGTGGAAAAAAAATAGAATGACCTTTAACAGGAGAAATGTCAAATCATGCATCTAGGTAAGAAAACCAAAAGAAACAAGTACAGAATGGGGGGAATCTGGCTCAGGAGCAGCACATGTGAGAACAACTTGGGGATATAATGGATCACAAGTTCAGCATGTGCCAGCAATGTAATGCAGCTGCAAAGAAGGCCAACAATGTCTTGAAGAGCATCAAGAGGAGCATCGAGTCCAGATTGTGGGAGGTAATTATCCTGCTGTACCCTGCCATGGTCTGGTCTCACTTGGAGTATTGCATTCTGTTCTGCATACCCCAGTTTAAAAAAGACATTGAAAAATTGGAGCAAGTCCAGAGAAGGGCTACCAAGATAATGAAAGGACTGGAAACGAAGTCCTAAGAGAAATGGTTAAAAGACCTACAGTATGTTTAGCTTGCAGAAGATAAGGTTGAGAGGGGACATGATAGCTGTCTTCAAATAGTTTGGTCTAGTGGTTAAGGCAATGGTTAAGGCAACGCTAGAAACCAGGAGACTGAGGGTATGAAAGCTGGCTGGGTGACCTTGGGCCAGTCCCTCTCTCTCAGCTCAATTCATCGCACAGGGTGGTTGTTTTGGGGAAAATAGCAGGAGGAAGGAGTATTAGGTATGTTCCCTGCCTTGAGTTATTTATAAAAATAATAAAGGCAGGATAGAAAATAAGGAAGGAAGGGAGGGAGGGAGGGAGGGAGGGAGGGATGGACTGTCACACTGTAGAGGATTCTGACTTATTCTCACTTGCTCCAGAGGGTCAGATTAGAATTAATGGGATGAAACTTCATGGATGTAGATACAGATTAGACATTAGGAAGAACTTGACAGTGAGAACTGTCAGTCATTGGAATAAGTTACTGCCTGGTTTCTTCCCCTTCACTGGAGGTTTTCAAACAGGCTGGATAGTCATCTATTGGGGATGGTGTAGAGAATCCTGCAGTGTGAAAGGGGTTGTACTTGATGTCCTCTTGGGTCCCTTCCAATTCTATGATTCTATGAGCATCCTGTAAGCTGCACCTTGAAAGAGCTACACCTTTTCCTGGGCTGTTCTTATAAAGGAGCTTCATGTTTCCTATTTTCCCCACCCTGTGTGACTCCTATGCAAGCCCAGGAAAAGGTGTAGCTCCCTTAAAAAGCAGCCAAAAGTTACAAGGAGGGTTCCTGCACTACATCTGAAACATGGTTCCTCATTGCAAGTCTGAATATTGCCCATCTATAGAGAACAGCTGTTGAGTTTTGTTCTATACAACATGGCTTTAGGTATGTGGAGAGTGCTATCATATCTCAGATTCAGTCTTCTCTTCTGAAAGATCCCAGTTTCTTCAATTTTCATAATATCTAATCTCCTAAATATCCTTCTCAACTTTTCTCAACCTCATCCAGTTTGTCTGAATCTTTCAAAAGGACATGATACTAGAAATGGGGTCTGACTACTCCAGAATAAAATGGAACTTTTGTCTTCCAAGATTTGGAAACTACTTCTGTAAATGCAGACTAAAATTACATTTGCTGACTCATATTCAGTTTGCTTAAGCTATGATTCCAAGATCTATTACCAATCCATGCCTCATCCACTATGTCTGTACATTTGATTTCTGTCTTCTGCATGAAAATTCAATTATTTTCACCTCATTTCTGTAAGTTGTCAAGATCATTTTGATTTTATTTCCATGTTCTAAAACACTAATATTGCACTCCATGTGGTGTCATCATGTAATTTGGTAAGCACTTTTTGATGTCTTCATCTCAGTCACAAGTAAGATCCACACAGCAGTTTAGTTCAACACAGTCTCTCAGACAGAAATGAAAATAAATCGTATTTTTAATTCTGAGGGGAAAACCTTGGCCATTTCTTCAATATAGCTTGAAGAACTATATATCTCCTCCACAGGCCATTTCTTTCAGAGAAAAAAGGAGAAAATATTTAAAGCATCTGTTGAATTTTATGCCTCAAAGGCATCAATTAAATGCAAGTGGCATTAAAAAACATGAGGACAACCTTTGTTCAAACTCACAGTAGAATTTCACTGAATGCACTCTATTGCAGTTTTTTATTCAGTAAATCAGCGATTCAAATGAAATTAAAAACACATGCATGCACACAAAAGGATGGGAGAGGGTTTTTTTTTCCTTGTTGCAATTCAGTCAAGTATGCCACCTTTGTGTGTACAAGTTTCTGTGTCTTAAAAGCTGCCTGTCAGACAGCAATTCAGCAGGAAGAAAAAAGTCTACTTCCTCACTGCATCTGCTTGCTAATTTCACCTACCAATTGTCTACTTGGTAGGAGTTGGATAAAAAGACAAGACCTCTGCAAGATATATTGGGTCACTGATGATTTCCATAACTTTCTGCTGATCCCATTCAGTTTGTAAGAGGCCACAGATGTTTATGGCAAACACTCACAGATATAAGCGGCAGGGAATACCAAAACTGAAAGAGCTCTAGGGCGATGCCTACAGAAGAAAGAAGAGGGAAAATTCTCAGAATTACATCAAGTCCTTCTGTGCAGATGCATGAGGCATTTCATGGAGGCCGGCCATGAAGGAAACAATTAAGATTTCTCCCTGTCCCCTTTAGTTCTACACTACTATGTCAGGACAGATGTCCAGAAGGTGGGGGATTCAGGAATGGGTTAAAGAGGAGATAGTTTTGTATATGCTGAATCTCAGATTGCTGTATTATTCTGTCTAGACCCTTCCAGACTCCAGATTCAGAGCAGACATGCCTAATTCCTCCCTGCTCCTGCACACCATAGCTGTCAATGGGAGGGGGGAAAGCACAAATTCAAAGACTTACCTAACTGTTCCCAACACCCTTTGTCCTGGTTGTCAGAAGTTAAGAGGCACTAGGATGCAACCAGAAAGAAGGAAGCCACAGTTATAATATTGATTGATTGATTGATTGACAGACTGTATTTTTATACTGCCAGGTTCCAAAGTTGACTCCCAACAGTTTACATCATAAAAATGATAAAAGTATAAAATCATATACCTAATTAGTGCTAAAATACCATCATGCACTGAGCCCATGGTGGCCATTCATTCTCCAAATGTTGCTGCCTAATAACATCGACTATCTGACAGCTGTTGCAATGATGTGGAATACTGCCTATTTTATTGTTAAAAAATCAAAGTTTTTCAGTTCAAAGACTTCAGATGCAATGCCTGTTCTAATATTAGCACCTTCCATCCTATGTTTCATCTGCCAATTTATGTTTATCAGTTCCTGTTAACACCAAAGAAGCACACCAGGCCTGCTTCTTTTATAGCCCATTGGCAATCTAATTGCCAATTATGATGCAATTAAATTTCCAGTGATGTTGCGACATTATAATGAATATAGAACAAGAGAGTGAAATTTCAGGACAGAAAGTGGAGGGAGAGAGTCTGCATCATATCAGTTTATTTCCCTTTTAAGTAAAGGTAAGGAGTTGTTTCCCATTTTCTCACAAATTGTTCTTCCATTTAAGGGTGGAGTTGCTTCCTATGTTATCTTTGTAAGGTTCCTAGAGAGTTATTGTGAGATACTGTGTTTACTGAATTATAAAATTTTCTGGGTTTTTTTCATAGAGCTTTATTAATTTTCAGTATATAAGTAAAAGACAAAATACAGAATATAGAACAGATAGAATGTATTCTATCTGTTCTATAAATTTTCTGGGTTGGCACAATACACAAACCATAATCTGAACTCAGCAAGCTAAAATAAAATGTGGCTGGTCAGTTTGTGGTTCAGTGTGTTGCACAAACACAGCCAGCACCAACAGTAGTGGGCAAGACTGAGAGATATCATATATTTATACTTATACTTTGTTGGAGGAAAATTCTGAGAGTGCCTTGGACTGCAAGAAGATCAAACCAGTCCATCCTCCAGGAAATAAAGCCAGACTGCTCACTTGAGGGAATGGTATTAAAGGCAAAACTGAAATACTTCAGCCACATAATGAGAAGACAGGACACCCTGGAGAAGATGCTGATGCTAGGGAGAGTGGAGGGCAAAAGGAAGAGGGGCCGACCAAGGGCAAGGTGGATGGATGATATTCTAGAGGTGACAGACTCGTCCCTGGGGGAGCTGGGGGTGTTGACGACCGACAGGAAGCTCTGGCGTGGGCTGGTCCATGAAGTCACAAAGAGTCGGAAGCGACCAAACGAATAAACAACAACAACATACTTACTTATACTTATACTTATACTTATACTTATACTTATACTTATACTTATACTTATACTTATACTTATACTTATACTTATACTTATACTTATACTTATACTTATACTTATACTTATACTTATACTTATTTAGGGGGCGTGGTGGCTCAGCGGTTAAGATGCCAGGCTTGTCGACCAGAAGGTTGCAAGTTTGGCAGTTCGAGACCCGAGTGCCACATGACGGAGTGAGCTCCTGCACTCGCCCCAGCTCTTGCCAACCTAGCAATTCGAAAGCATGCAAATGCGAGTAGGTGAATAGGTACCGCTTTGGTGGGAAGGTAACAGCATTTGCATGATTGTCATGCTGGCTACATGACCGTGGAAGTGTCTTTGGACAACACTGGCTCTTCGGCCATGGAAACAGAGATGAGCAGTGCCCCCTAGTGTCGGACATGACTAAACGGGAACCTTTACCTTTACCCCTAGTACTTGGAGTCATCCAACAAAGGTGACTAGCAATAAATCCTATGCATGCAAAATAATGTGGCTCCTTACATTTTACTTAATGAATGGAACTTACTGTGAAAATGCAGTGATGATCACTGACAGGTAGTTCCTGAAATATTTGACGCATTCATAAACCATCAATGACAATTGGCCAGAACAGCTGCACTGAGGCCTATAAGAACCTCTTGCTTTCAGACCATCAGATGGGCTACTGCTGAGGTAGATGGATGCTTGTGTTGCTACAGCAGAGCTTTTCCAGTCTTCTGTTCACCATAAATGAGGAGAGTGCACGGTGTTGAAAAAAATTCAAACTGATTTGCTACTGGAGGAGAAATATGATAGGTACTATGCTAAACATACAGTATATGTGTGTGTGTGTGTGTGTGTGTGTGTGTATAAATATATATATATATATAATTGTTTTATAGTATTATTATAAAATACAAGTAGTCCATTTGGTACAGTGGTATTTATACAATGTTGACTGGAGATTATTAACACTCTAATGCTTAGATAACTAAAACCTTTAAAAACTGAGGAAAATAACAAGTTTATATCAATATTAACTATGATTTCTAAAATGCTAATGTTGATAAGCATAACATCATTTTACATCTAAAGCTTTAGACTGAGAGATAAGCTGACCTGGGCTAATGGCAGTTAACATGGAATTGAACATTAGATGCCCTCCAAGCTCTGCCACTTGCAGCAGTTACCTAACATGACTACCCCTGAAGAAATAAGAACCAGATTGCAAATTTAAATGGGAAGAATTATGTTAAATCAGTAGTTAAGAATCTCTTCAGGGTTAGGGGCACCAGTGCACAGCATCTTCTCTTAGCTCTTTTTTCCCTCCTTAAATTTCAGTGCAATTGTGTGAGATTTGGGCAATGTCCATGGCTAAGATCTGATGCTATTCTCATGTGAAATTGCTGGAATGTTGCAAAATACATTGTAAAATTTTGAGTATTTTAATTTTAGTTTTTAGATCAGAGATGGCTCTGAGAGGTCTGGTGAAAATCCAGTCCTAAATCACCAACTCTTCTGTTATGTGATTAATCTCTTTTTCATTATCATTCCATCCTTTAAAACAAAAACTTCCACAAATCACACACACTGGTGCTGAAATCAGAATATTATAAAAGAACTGAAAAAATCCATTCACACATAATAAGAAAAACTCAGAGTTTACTTTACAGTCCCAATTTTTAAAATGTATGGCTTTTCACCATGTGTAAAGTGGAGGGGTCCGGAAAAATGCTGTTGATCAGATTTCTAATGTATTTGCCAAATGTTTTAGCAGGATATTTTGCAGACGGCAATGCTGTTGAATTTCCTTGTTAAGGGACACCTGAAGCAGCCTGGCTCCACAGCACGCTTCATGCTTGCCAACTTTTGCAAAACCTCTCTTAATTGGTGGCTGTTTAACAACAGCAGGAAACTGCAACTTCCATCTAATTTAATTTTATATATAACTGAAAATAATAAATCAAGATCCTTTGAATACAGAAACCATTTTCTAGGAGAGGAACATAGGTTTTGATGTTACTGAAAATTTTCTAATAGTCTTCTGGAATTATTACTATTATTATAGCTATATTGTAGATGATTATTATTGTCTATGGGGAAAAGAGAAAGATAAAATTACACATGTAGACTGATGCACTTACTATACAATAAAGTTGATTTTCTAATGATTCTGGTTAAATAATGTAGAAGGAAATGCCTTCTTTTGAATATTGGTTGAAATTCAAAGAATATGTCTTTCCATGCTTGACCATTTTAATAAAAGGCCCTTCAAGACCTAACACAAAATTACAATAACTGGATAGTATAAAGATTCAGCCTACTCATAAAGTTGTGTAAAAAATGAGTTGTTCCCAGGTGTAGTTTGGCTTCCTAAGGTAATGCAGGCTGTAGTAAATAAAGAAGCATTTTCTGAAATGAATCCTTCAGTGCAGGGGTTGAAAAGTACAGTAACTGTGTCCTAGGGCTGCAGCAATCGGATTGACCACTAGATGGCAGGAAAGAGTTAACCATTCTCTTTGCTACCATGTAATGGCCAAGATATGGAACCCTACTTCTACTCAACAATAGTGCTAAAGTTGCCAACCAAAAGTGGTCTAGCCTGCTTCTGTGGCATTGACAGTATATTGCTACTCAGGATGCTTTCAACTGAGTCTTCATAGATTTACCAGATCTGGGCTACCAATGTCTAAATAACCACTAGATGGCAGTAAAAAGAAAGAGAAAATTCTGCCTCCGCTTTCATTCAATGGTCATCTGGATTTGCGCAGTGCAGATGGTAGCCCTAACAACCTAAATGGTGTAATTACCTTGTATCAAGATAATAAAATGTTCTCATCTTCCATTTGAAACCTTTCTGCTTTTTCTGTCATTTCTGTCTTGCAGGAAAATAAAATGGTTATACTGTACTGTGGCATTACAGGTAGTGCTAGGAATTATTACAGAGAAAACCTATCCATTGAATTGTTGTCTAAGAACAATCTTTTAAATTATGTTAGAAGGCTAGGTGAATAAGTTTCTTTCTAATGGATATTTTGTCATGAGTAAGGATGGTGAGCAGGAGGAGGCCTCTATCCAGGGGGAAAAATGCATCCGTAGTTTAGAGACTTAGAGCTGTCATTCAAAGAAACCCAGAACAGACCCGCCTTGAGTTTTGGGGTTTATCTGTCTGGGTTTTCCCACGCTTCTTCAGTTTGGTAGGATTTTCTGTCTACAATAGCAGTTAAATAAAACACTAACTCATCTCGGCATCGTCTTTGCTTAGGACATAATTGTACTATTTCATACACTTGTAACTGATTGCTCTATTCAAGCAAATTTCCAGCAGAGGGCAATGTTGCCATAATCATGTTACAGAGAAATGGTAGATTCATTGAACATTGGAGAGCAAAATTATCAAAGGATCTCGTGGCACATATTAGTTTTATTTAAATAGCTTTGCTGTAATAGATTAGCACAACTAATCTCGGCAAAGTGATGGTGAAATGCCACCCATGAGAAGTTTTGCCAGCCACAGCTGTTATTTTTATTTCCAGTTTAAATTCCTGGGTCAAAACTAATAAACTATCATCAGTGGACTTATCATAATCAACATTCACTATGCTTTAAATGCATACTGAATGTACTGAGTTTTAAAGTGCTGTTGCAGATCAGAGTGGATTATACTAGGTTGGTTGAATCAATGGATTGGCAGTATACACAAGTATACACAAGGTTTAGTGGGTTCAGTAATTGCTCATTAAGCTTAATTTCCATTGTAGCCATTCTGTTCCAACAGAACAGCTTTAAATTTTCAGACTTCAAACTTTTAAACTAGCATTATTTATTATAGCTTTCCTAAAAGTTGCAGTGCTGTGTACATAAGGCTACCCTTGAAGAAAGTTAAAAAATATAGTACTAAATGTTGAGGCAACATTATTAACTAGAAGTGGGTAATAGTAATAGGAACGCCTCACACCCTGGTTCTTTATGATCTTCATTAGCTCCCCATTAACTTCCATTCACAATTCAAGATGCTGAGATTAATTATGAAAGCTCTTCATGGCTTTTGATTACAGAAGCTGAAAGAACACCCCTTCTCATATGAGTCTGCCTATACTTTAAGGGCCACTCTGGTGCTCCCATGTTATGATTAAGGGGATAAATGCCTATAGGAAGCAAGACTTTGGGCCAATCCCTCTCTCTCAGCCCAACTTGCCTCACAGGGTTGCCGTTGTGGGGAAATAGGAGGAGGAAGGAGTACTAGGTATGTTCCTCACCTTGAGTTATTTATAAAAATAATAAAGGTGGGATAGAAAATCTAAAAAAAAAAAGTGTTTTCCATGGCAGGCCCCAGACTTTGGAATGGCATCCTCATCTACTGTTTCCTTAATAGTTTTTTTCAGCCCCCGCAAAGACATTTTTATTGACATTTTTAATAATGTGCTAATGCTGCTGATACTTTAAACTTTTTATTGCTTCTTTGACTTTCTACTATTGCTTTATAGACTGTTTTAGCAAATACTTTAGGTTATATATTTTATACAATGTTTTAATGTATACTTAATATCTCAATACACTGTATTATCTTATTTTATTTCATATGGTTCTAAGACTAATCAATAAACAATAAACTAAACTAAACTACTTTTATCAATTGTTTTAACATATACCTGTAGTTCTAATTGTTTGAATGTTGTTATAAACTGCACTGATTTTTTTTTTAAATGGGAAATGGTGTAGAAATATTTTAAATAATAAAATAAATAAAACAGAGGAAGATTCTTTTGTCTGAAGGCATGCTTATTTATCTGTGCTTTCCTTACATCTTAGTAAAACTTTTGAATATAGATGTAAACAATTTTATATTTCTCTCCAAGAGTACATATTTTCCTAGGGTTAGGGTTAGGACTTATTTTTCCCTCTCTTTTTCTTATTAGACTTACTGTTGTTTCTTATTTTGTCAGTGCAATGTATAAAGAAAAATAAATCAAGCATCTATCTAAATAAATACATCTACAAGTCTTGAAGAATATATATGACAAAGGGTACTAACTTTGCATAGCTAATATAAATAATCCAGCATTTTGGGATAAAATGTAGCAAACATCTCTTTTTTTCTTCATTTTCTTCAATACATTGTTTTACAAAATAAGGTTGATGAATTGTACATATTTATGGACTTCTTTCATGTTCATTTATTCTGTTAACTGACCAACAAACTTAGCAAAACTAATAATTCTAGAGTATACTGCTTGTTCACCATTTTGCATCCTCCTCCCTTCTAGAGTATATTAAGTCTATAAATCTTTCCCTAATCTGGAGGCATCTAGGTCTGTGCTTCCAAACTCTTTCTCTTTATACGACCACTACAAGATTATTGAAAGCTTTTAAATACTCCATATTACTCAGGGACCACAAGTGTAATACCTGCAAGCAACATGACACATGTTTTTCCCTTAAATGACATCTAGAGTTTCCCCAATTAGATGATGATGATGATGATGATGATGATGATGATGATGATAGCTTATAAGATTATTCCTTGAGAATTTGGTGTTTCCAGCTCAAAGCTTGGGAGACAGTCAATTTTTAATGTAGCCATTAAAAAGAACTATTTTGGTACCCCGCAGGGACCAATCCTCATGAGTCACCAGTTTTTGGACCGGGCTGGAAATCATTGCTCTAGATGTATTGGGATAAATTCTCAGGATTCTCGGTTAGCATGGCTGCTGGCCCTGGTGGCAGGGTGGGGCAGGGTGGGAAGGAGATTCTTGAACTTTTAGTCTCAACACATGTCATGTTCTCATTCTAATGTCTGGTTAACATTGTAACGTTTCACATGTCATTCTCTGTTCCGTATCCCTTCACCCGGGGTTTTTCCATTCTGTTACACTCCCTTGTTTTGGGGGCTTGGAATGCATGTTTAGGTTTGCGCTCCTGTTCAAGGTTACGTTCCCAGGCGCGTCTATCGGCATTCAGCACCTGGGAGGGGGAGAGTCCTGACGGGCGATGGGGCGGGACCTGCTCTCAAGCAAGGCTTTTAAGTTTGTATTTGGCGCGCTTTTGCTCATTCTCAGCTTTCTCTGTATTTGCATACTATTCCTTTAATAAATCAGTTATCTTTAAGCCCGAGCTTGTGAGACTGAGTATTTGGGTTTAGGCAATCGTTACATAAAGCTGAGAATCATTTTTTCCATTTTCCGCTGGCCCCATCCAATCCTTGGATAAGAGGGAACGCCAGCGATGACCGAACCTCAACTTCGCGTAAGTGAGGGAGGCGAAGACGAGCGGGAGGTGGCCAAAAGCCGGCCAGCGCTAACCTCGAGAGCGCAAAGAGCAGCACGTCGGGAGTTGCGAGATACCCAATTGGACGAGCTGCTGACATCCATACAGGAGAGTCTCAGGAGTGAACAGAGATCTGTTATGGAAAGAACCACGGGGAGGGGGTCTCCCCAATTGGCCTGGGAGCACGAAGTCCCCTTGTCACCGAAGGTGGTGATAACCAACCAACCCCCGGAGGAGCCGGTCACTCCGGCCCGTATGAGGGCATTGGAAGATAAAATGGATTTAATAGTGACGATCCTCAAGGATCTACCCAGAGAGGATCAGCCCAGAGTGGCAGAGCCCACCCCGGAGGATTGGGAGGAAGAGCCGTCACAGTACCCCAGGCACAGCACCCTGTCGACCCGGGGGAGAAGTAAGACTCGATCAGCCCATCAAAGGGGAGAGCGAGAGGCAAGACCTCCTAGGGATCGACCATCTGTGGGGGCTCGGCGTACGCTGTCATTCGCGGCACCGCCACAGCCAGCTGAGCCGGTAAGAACCTTCCCACCATTTGGAGTGAAGTTTGATGGGGATCCCGCAACGCTCTCCTTCTTTATTACGAATGCCAAGCATTATATAGAAGATTGGGGTCGGAACTTTCAGTCTGAACATGGCAAGGTCAATTTTATTGCCAACAAGCTGAGAGGAAGGGCAGCGGATTGGTATGTGCAACTATGCCAAGCTGAGGCAACTGAGTTAGAGGACTTCGATGAATTTTTGTGGGCACTCAAGGAGCATTTCGAAGACCCCCTAGCTCAAGAAACGGCCAAAAATGACCTGCGCAAACTCTACCAAGGGTCCCTCTCAGTTGCTAAATATGCGTTGGAGTTTAAAGCTTTAGCAGGAAAAGTGGAAGACTGGTCTGAGCCAACAATCATCGAATTGTTCAAGCAGGGGCTAGAACCCGAAATCCTTCGATGGGCGCTAGGCAGAGACGATCCCAAAACGCTATATGGGTGGATTCAGTTGGCGGGAAGCGCAGAAAATGCCCTACGAACCTACGCCCATACCAAAGAGCTTAGACAAACACGTCTTGCTAGAGGAGCGCGCACTTCTGGACTTGCCAGCCGCCCCAAACCGAAAACCTGGGAAGAGGAGAGGGAGCAACGGTTCTCCAAGGGTCAGTGCCTCAGATGTGGGAAAGACGGGCATCGAGCCACGTCGTGCCCGAGACGCCGTACTGAGGAACGACAGACGAAACCCACGGGAAAGACGCCTGCTCCTGCTCCACCGCGAAAACTGAAGGCGGCCCTCGCAGAACTGGACCCCCCCGACCTACCCTTCGGAGAAGAGGAGGAAGAGTTGCAATTCGAGCAGCCGGCGGGAAAAGCCTACCACCTGCCCTGAAGGGCGCCCTAGGGCAGGTGGAAGAAACCGGGCGTAACCATGATTCGGTGAGTGGAAACTTCCCCACACTGACTGTTAAAGTTAAACTGAGCTCAAAAACCAAAACTGTGGAAGTGTGGGCCATGCTAGACTCGGGTTGCTCCCGTTCCCTAATGCACCCTGACGTGGTAGCAGCTCTCGAACTGCCCACGTTCCCTTTGGCAAGACCCATGATTTTCACCCAATTGGATGGCACTATGGCGGGAGGGAAAGCAGTCAATCTTTCCACGGGACTGGTCGCTTTGCAGATGGGCTCCCATCAAGAAAAGCTGCCATTTGTGGTAGCTCCAGTGGGGGGCCCTCTGGTAATCCTGGGAATGCCTTGGTTTGTGCAACAAAACCCTTTTATCAACTGGCTCCATAGAACTGTAACGTTTGCAGATGGATTTTACAAAGTACCCGAAAAGGACTTACTGGAGGACATGGAGGGTGGAGGGGTAGCGTATACTACTGTGCAGACGCTTCACCCTCTCGAAGGACTACCCAATCAGTATCAGGATTTTGCTGAAGTATTTGGGGAAAAAGAAGCGGATCGCTTGCCACCCCACCGAAAAACGGACTGTGCCATTGAGTTTTTACCAAATGTAAAATTGCCTCACCCAAAAATATACCCCATGTCTCCCAACGAGCTTACCACGCTAAGGGAGTTCATTGACAAAAACCTGGCTAGGGGTTTCATTGAGCCGGCAAATTCCCCGGTAGGAGCTCCTGTCCTATTTCGGCCAAAAAAGGATGGGTCATTAAGACTCTGTACCGATTTCCGCGGGCTCAATGCGGTCTCAATATTAAATAAATATCCTTTGCCCCTGATCAAAGATATGTTATCACATCTGGCCAGAGGCAAAATCTTCTCAAAACTGGATTTGAGAGAAGCTTATTTTCGTATTCGCATAAGGAAAGGGGATGAGTGGAAAACAGCATTTAACTGTCCTCTTGGGGCTTTCCAATATAAAGTCTTACCTTTTGGCTTATCTGGGGCACCCGGGGTTTTTATGCAGTTAATCAATGAGGTCTTGCATGACCACCTATTTAAAGGGGTACTGGTATATTTGGATGATGTATTGATTTATACTGAAACCATGTCAGAACATATCCACTTGGTGCGTCAAGTTTTGGCTAAATTGAAAAAAGCAGAGTTGTACGCAAAACTGTCAAAATGTGCGTTTCATCAGTCGCAAATTGATTACCTAGGTTACCGAATTTCAGCTCAGGGCATTGAAATGGACCCTGCAAAAGTAGAAGCTATTGTGGCATGGGAGCCTCCTCGTACCAGGAGACAATTACAAAGTTTCCTTGGATTCTCTAATCCAACACATCTGGAGAGCAACAGGTTGGAGAAGTCTGGTCTACTTGTCTGAAAATCACTTCTGTATGAGAGGTGCACTGTAAGTACTATTGACAGGCTGCATGTTTTTAGCAGAAATGTCATATTTTTTCATTGAATTTGTGATTAACTGCCTCACAAATGTTTTTTTTTTCTTTTTTAGATCAAATAATAATAGCATTTTCTGTTTCTATGGTCACTGGACTTGTCATTGGAAGCATAATCTGGGCCCTTTTGACTTGCCTGTCTAGCCGTAGAGCTAGTGCTCACATTTCCCAGTGGAGCACCTCATCATCTAGCCGACGTTCCAGAGCTGCTCGTGGATGTGCTGCCAGCAGACCTGGGTTCTACCGCAACAGCAGCTGTGAGCACCGAAGCAATCTTAGCTTAGCCAGCCTCACCTTCCAAAGGCAAGTGTCTTTAGATCAGGCTAACTCTTTCCCAAGAAAATCAAGTTTTCGGGCCTCTACATTTCACCCCTTTCTCCAATGCCCTCCACTTCCGGTGGAAACCGAGAGTCAGTTGATTACTCTGGTACCTACCAGTACCACCACCACACTTACTGGAACTTCTACCAATAGCTTCTCTCATCCAGAATTCAATTGGTCAAATAACAGTCTTCGTGTCTGCCATTCAACGCAAACTCCGCCTCCTGCCTATGACTCTATCATAAAGGCTTTTCCAGACTCTTGACTTTGATTCATGAAATATATATCAAGAATCTCAGTTGTATGATTTTCTGTGGTCTCTGAAGATACCTGTGAAGCTTACTATTGCAAAAAGGAACTACAGTACTGAGACGGGAGTGATATTGTGAAACCTGAGCAGACCACATGGAATCTGGATGTTCCTCAGCTTTGAAGACCTTTCTCGCAATAGTAGCTATGTCTGCAGTATTAATGTGTTTTTATAATTAACTTTGCTTAGTAAGCATTGTCTTTTATCTAGACAATACAACATTGCTTGTAGTACAGACACAAAGCATAGACCCTTGGAAGATATCCTGCTATTAACTAGAAAGTGGTGGCATTTTCTCTTTTAAAATGGGATTTTATTTTCAAAGCCTTTTCTCTGGGAATGTGGATTTCCAGATTTATTTTTCCTATGGCTTGTATATCAGTTGCCAATATAGTATGAATGCAGAATCTTCACTAATTCTTCAGCAGAAATCTAGGTTACTGCATGTATTATTTCTGCAGGACAAGTGTTTTGATTTATGTGTTTGGAAATTGCTACTTCAAAGTACAACCTGATTAAGAGTGGGGGCCAATTCCCACCTCCCTCATGTAAATCCCACTGAGTCTAGACATTCTTATTTCTGAATAGGTCTGCAGAGGATACTGCTGTAGGGAAACCACATTTCTTTTTTCTTTCTTTTCAATCAGTTTGAGAATTGCTTTTGGGGGTCTTTTCCCCAAAAGAGAAGAGTATTTCAGTGAAATACTGGTATAGCCTGGTGAAGATTTCTGTCCTTCTTCCCATGATGAGGAGGCCGAGAGGTATGTCTTTCACTCCGTCCTTTCTCTGGTGGTTTGCATCCTGCAGGGCCTTCCATGCCTTGCTTCAGTCCACCTCCTGCCCATTTGCAATACCTTTCAAGTATGTTTGAAAAGATCATTTAAAAAATCAAATGAACCCTGAAGATGAGGGAAAAATGGAAGAAAGACCTTTTTTAGTAAATTGGAGGACAAATTTGAGCACAGCATTGCAAGTTTCATAGGTGCATTCAGGGAAATGTGTTACTGCTAGATTCAAGATTTGGGGAATCCTTGGCCAAGCCCAGTCCTTCAGGAGTCTCCTAAGTATGAAAGCAAGAAGATGCACAGATGGAAAATCTTACCATTTCCTCTTGCTTTCCCTGTTCTTGCATGAAGGGGGAATGGAGGCAATGGATCCTCTTCTAATCACAGAGTCCAAGCCAACTCTGTACCTGGCATTAATCTGAATTTTATCAACCATTTTTCCTCCAAATATTTAGAAATGAAAGGGATTTAAGAGGGGGAAGTACTAGGACTCTGCAAAGACCAAAGAGGAACTTTGCTGCTCCCTTCTCTACTTCTAAAAGTAAAATGGCCACACTGCCTTTCTGCAAGGCCTCATCTACCCAATACAGTAGCTGGAAGAGGCTTCTAGGCTACTGGAATTGCTGGGTAAGTCTTCAGGGTGACACAAAGTGCTCAAAGAAGCAGATCATGTATGAAGCACCTCATCGAACTGAAACCCAGTCACAATACTGCAATCATTTTAGCAAAATTGGACCTATACTTTTAAAATATTGGACCTATATTCATTCCCTATGAATGGATGGGAATTCTGGAATTTGATATCCAACAGATCAGAAGAGGGGCAGTTTGATGGAAGCTGCCCCAATATTTTTTAGTCTCCCTGCACTATTTGCTAGAAAAAGAGCATGAATCACAGTTCTTTTATTCCCATTTCTTTTAATTAAGAATTGTGTCTGGGCACCATTTTGCCTGTCACAAACTGCAGCAGTTTTAAAATAAAGTGTTTGGACTAGAAGTAATCTCAGTCATTTGTGTTGAAGGAGTAACCTTGGCACCCAAGATCTGATCCACCCTAATTTGCTCTGGTTACTGTCTCACTCCTGAATCTTTCAGGAAGATGATGAGAAACATCGAGGGTAACAGGAAAGACGTCCTGTCCTATACTTCGTGACATGAGTTGTTGTTGTTGTTGTTGTTGTTGTTGTTATTATTATTTTGTAAAAAGATGTGGCATAATTATAGTTGCAAGCAATTGGAATATAGATTCACGGAGGGGAGCGAGAGATAATGCAATTCATAGGATTAAATGAAATTAAAGGGAAATATATTTAAAGGTTGATGTTTTTATAACAGAAGTGGAATGTAACCAGAACAAACAGTATACATTTTTTTCCTCAGGTAGGACTGGAGGATTTATCCCTTTGCAAAGTGATATGAAAATATTATGCATTCATAATGGGGAAAATAAGGAACTGATTAAAACCAAATTGATCAATTTGTCAAACCTATGACCTCCAGGCCAAAAGTATCCCTATGAAGGGATACTTTTAAATGAACATCAACCATAACAACACTCAGACCTTATTCACATCAAATTTGGCTTTACATGCAATTTTTGATGTAGGTATACATCTTTTGAGGGACGCGGTGGCGCTGTGGGTTAAACCGCTGAGCTGCCGATCGGAAGGTCGGTGGTTCGAAACCGCGCGGCGGGGTGAGCTCCCGTTGCTCGTCCCAGCTCCTGCACACCAAGCAGTTCGAAAACATGCAAATGTGAGTAGATTAATTGGTACCGCTTCGGCGGGAAGGTAACGGCGTTCCGTGAGTCATGCCGGCCACATGACCACGGACGGGTCCTTAGGGACAACGCCGGCTCCAAGGCTTAGAAACGGAGATGAGCACCGCCCCCTAGAGTCGGACACGACTGGACTTTACGTCAAGGGAAACCTTTACCTTTACCCTTATACATCTTTTGTCACCTATTCTCAATGAAATTTCCAAGCAGGCCAGTTTCTTCTTTCTTACCAATTGCCAGTCATAATTCCCTGCTCTCTGGTTTCAAAAGGAAATATGTAAGATCCCTTTCCTATGGATGTCTACTTGGAAATACACCTTATGATATTTGATGGAGCTTGCTGCTAACCCTGGGCACAGGGCTGCAGTCTTAGCACAGCTCCACCCCACCATGTTTTGACTCCCAATCCCTCAAAAACAGTTGAAGAAAACTCATCACTGTTTCTACTTCTGTAGACCTTGAAATGCAGAGAACAGTAGCTGTTGCCTAAAACAGTAGCTGAACTTTTACTCTGGAAATGGGGTGGAAGAGTGGGGAGAGGAGGAGAAGCAAAGTAGTTGGAAGGTTGAGTAGGGCAGAAAAAACTTCCTGCAAATCCCACAGCATTTTCAGTGAAAACCTCAGCATTGCTGCAATTTCAGATACCTCCCGGCTGAGCCAGCAATACATCAACTCCGCTTTCAGACTGAGCCTGTATCGTGAGATCAGACAGATCCAAAACTGATTCTGACTTGACCCTGTGTGCCCTGAGAAAATTAATGGGCTTCCCAAAGTACAATATACATGGACATGCAGTTGCCATTCCACCCTGAACAAGAGCTTATTTCTCTGACAGCCTCCTGTATTACCAATGAAAATGAACCCTAGTGAGTCTGCCTTTAAATTTTCTGCTGTTAACCGTCATTTCAAGACTCTGTGCACCATGATAGTCAACTGCAAAACTGAAGCAATAATGGCAGAAGCCTTCTTCATGTATGCACTTGAACTTGAGGAGAACTTCAAACTGAATCAAGTTCTGAACCCATAAGAGTTTGAAAGCAGACAGACTGTAAATGCACCTGGCCCACCTGTTGCTTTTTCTGACCGCCCTGAGTTTAGTTGGGTGATCTGAAGGAGATGTACTTGCGTTTGCTTGAATGACAGCATCATTCTTTGTGGCATTACACCCTATTTTATTAGAGATCCAAATCACATTTATAGATGTTTTCATGTTCAAGCAAGCTTCTGTCATTCAGACCTCCAAGCTGAACATATGAAGTAGAGGAGAAACTACAGGTTGGGCCATTTCTGGGACCTAGTCCTCAGTTTATTCATACCTGAGAAGGGCAAAACTCACCTTCACATCCTAAGCTGCTTTGCCTATTATTGAGAATCAGTAAGCAAGTGTGTTGATATTAGGGTGTTGCCATCAAATTGCATACTTCTCACTGGTGTCAGTGTAGTCTGATCTTGCAAAACGACAATGCTCCTTGTTACTACTAGAGTCCTTCATGCATTTTAGCTATGAAAATGGGAGCCTTTTATTGTCCACTGAACTGAATGGTATCCCTGAGAATGTTTAGTCTGCTTTTTTTGTTGATGATGGAGACAAATTTAAAATTACAGTAATTTTTTAATCATTTTCTTCTGGGTAGGTTTACAGATGGTTTGTGATAGAGCTTATATAAGATATTATTCCACGTATAACCTTAATTTTCATAAGCGGCATGTGGGAAGGCATTTTTTTCCTTGCTATAATTCAGATCAAATACTGGCACAAATCTCCCCTCATATGTGTATTCAAGTTAGGGAAGCTGAAGTATAAATTCTTTGTTGCATAACAGTTAGTGAAATAATTGTCTATTGGTCTGTATTTAAAATGTTGTAAAATCTGTATTTCATGAGCATTGTGGAAATGACACAATTTAAATAAAATTCTGACCCTTGATCTGTATTATAGTTTTATTTAAAGAACTGTTCTACATTATACTTGAAAGGGATTCATTTTGGGAAGGGGTAGAGGCAGGTGTTGCATTTTGCTAGATGCCCCAACACTGAAAATTATTTTCCCAGCAAGGCACTGACTGTGACTCTGTCCTGTGGTGTCCTACTCTAGAGAACTTGAGGCAAGTAATTTCCCTAGTGTTGTAATATTCTGCCTTTTGGTGTAACTTGCAGTACGTTTGTTTGGAAGAGCTTGATTTGTTATTTTTCTTGGCAGGAAGGTACCAAAGTATATGAAGACTTCTGACTTGATCTGTATTCAGATCCTTCTCTGCTCCTAGCTCTCTATCCCTATTTTATTTTGTTTGGCTTATATGCTGCTCCATTTTGTTTGGCTTATATGCTGCTCCATTTCCAAAATGGAAGAAAAGCGATTTCCCCAATGGTAGTTTCCCACCATCCTTTAAAGTCACACTGGACAGGTTTCTCAGATATATTTATTTTTGGCAAGCGTAACTTAGAATTTTATCTCAATCTTATGGCTGTCTCAACATAGTTCTGAAGATCCACTTTCTTTTCCTTTCCCAAAGCACTTGAGTTTTGGCATGTGTCACTAGCACAGAAGCCCTATGGATGATCTAACACAATTTCCAAGAAAAGATTGCAATGCAGAGCTGTTTGTTGCATAGGTAGAGTCAGTGATACGCTAACAGATGCAAGTGCTTCTGAAGAAAAGTCACATGCTTTCTGAAATCCAGAAGGAGGTGACTTTGGCTACTCTGCCAGCATGGCATTTCTGAAAGCTTTGCTTTGCTTTTGACAAATTTAATTTCTTGAATGCCCACTTCTGAAAATTCAGGGCAGCATCGTCCATCCACTGCATGGCCTCTTCCACACCAAAAGTTCTGGAACCCCAGACAACTGAGGTTGGATGTATGATGTAATCATATTTAGTGTAAAAAGAGAAGGCTTTTAATATTTTCATTTAAAGGTTTTACATCTTCAAACATTGCCAATGCGCAAGAAGTGAGAGTGGAGAGAAATGTTTTTAATCATTTACAATTAAAAGTGTTCATTCTTTGGTTAAATGCTTCCAGGTGGAAGAGCGGGCTGTAGTTCTTCTTTAAACATTAGCATAAAATACTCATAGGTAGAAGAATCTATTGCATATATGATGTAGGAAGACACATGCAGTGAATTAGAGCTGCTCAGGCATAGATCATTTGTATTAACTAAAGATATTCCACAAGTCAATAGACCAATCTTTTTGCATGTTACTTCATTAATGGCAACCTAGCACAATATCCTAGAGCAGCCTTGCTCAGCCTTTTGACCCTGGAGGAACCCTTGAAATATCTTTCAGGCCTCAGGGAACCCCTGCACATTCAGGCTCAAACATAGGCCAGAAGTTATAAAATTATTGTATTCGTTTCATGGATAGGCCTGCATATATATATGCATTAACGGTGTTCTTAAACTGAAAATAATGAAACTTACCTCTTTAATGTGAAGTTGCCTCAATTTGAAATATTGTTTAAAATAAATCGTGATCTCCCAGGGAACCCCTAGTGACCTCTCGCAGAACCCTAGGGTTCCACGGAACCCTGGTTGAGAAACCCTGTCCTAGAACAACAGGTTAGAAAGTGAAAATTGGCTGCTTGAAGGACAGGAGGAAGAGCCACTACCAAGGCAACAGTCAGATAAGAGGGGCTTGAGCCCAGGCCAACAACACCACCACCACCACCAATAAAATGTTTATCTAAGAAAAACATCTCAGAAAAGCCCCTCCCTAGTTCACACAAAGATAAAGTGTCTTGCAAGATTCTGTTACAATAGCTGTTACAGTAAAAGTAGTTCTGACCTATATGGCATTGGTTTCTTGGTCTGGACTACCTTGTTGGGCTGACAGGGCATTTTACAAGTAAACAACATTAAAAGGAATAAGACACTGTAATAATAAATAAGAGCAAGGAATAAAAGACAACAAACTGAACAGGAGCAAACACAAACCCACAGCTCCTAAAGGGGCCTTCAGTTGTCCTCTCCAAAGGCCTGAACAAAAAGCAGGTCTTGAGGACCCTTTGAAACACCAGCAGAGAGGGGCCATCTGGGTCTTGGGGGCGGACCTCATTCCAGAGGGCAGGCACTGCAGCAGAATATCAAACTGTAGATACACCTATAACTTGTGCACCAAGGTTTCTTCAGATTTATTAATCTTCAGCATAGAAAGTATGAAAGCCAATCTTTTAAAAAATATTCTTCTTGGGTCCATCTCTTTCAGAATTTCCTGTGATTCCTGTTTGTTTTACATTTTCTTAGGTCCTAAACAAAAAAAAACTGTATTTCTTTGTTAACTGTTCACAGAGAACAGTTTAAAGAAGCAAAGTTGAATTACAATAAATTACAATTGAGGTGTGATCGTATTTTGCAGAATGTTGATATGTAATTGGTAGAAAAGACATCAAGTAGGTTGTTTGAACTTAGATAAAATTGGATTTTAAAGTTCACCAGAAAATCACTACATGTTTTTAACTCCTCTCAGTTACTTATTTTTAAAAGTAAAATGAAAACTGTATTTACTGGAAGCTACTCAGTTATGCCAGATTTTCACCTAGAGATACTTTAGGAGAGTAGAAATGTCAGTGATGTGATTCAGCTTCTACAGCAATTAATGAAAACAGGGATAGGAAGTATCTCTCTGGTTTAGCCAAAAAGAGTAAAGATACTCAGTTGATACAGAGACAGAGAAATAGAGAAATAGATAAAAGTGTTTCCAGGAATCCATATGTTCTCCTTCATATAATATAAACTAAATAAATGTTTGTGAAATCTGAGCATGTACTTAAGTCCTGATACACCACTAAAATGAGGGGTGCCTCTACTTTTTTCAGACAAAGGGAACATGACACTTGGAATTTGGGTTTTGTCACATACGGGCAATCCTTGCAGCTGCTGCTTCTGTCCCTTTAACACCATTTTTTTTATCCCACACCCCAGGAGAAGAGGTGATCTGACTGCAAGCAACCAGACAGTGCAGTAAGAAATGGATAGGAAGCAGCAGGACCAGGGCAAAACAAGTGTAATTAAAATAAACTATTCTTTTACAAGACAGGTACTCTGCAGGCGTCAGGGAGGCAACAGATCACAATAATCCCCTACTCTCCTATTTGAGAGTCAACCCTTTTGCGCTCAACCTGGGGGTTTCCTTTGAAGTAGATGTGGCTGAGAATAGACTTTTGTGCATCTTGCTTGGCAGCGATTTACCGCTGCAGCTTAACTGTGCTTTTATTTGATTGCTCACCTTTAGTCTGCCTTTTGAGAAAATCACATTTGCATATAAATGATTTAATATGTATGATAAGACCAGATTTCTGAATAGCAAAAACTATTATATATCTGAATAGCAAAAACTGTTCTATAAATATCATATACATTTCATAGGGCAAATACATTCTGGGCTATTTCACTTCAAGGAAGAAAACAGGTCCATGCATGCAGCCCTCATGACTGTGGAGAAGGACAAAGGGGTACTTGTTAGATCTGATGTTAGGAAAGGGGAACAGAGAATTCCACGGACTCAACTCTTCCACTACCATCAAAAACTTTCTTTCAATTTCTTTCATTCAATGAAACTGCAATAAATAATAAATTAATTTGAGGTCACAACATGGCCTTTTTAAAGTAAATATATTTCCATTACTCAACTGACAGCAACTCCTCTGTGTAATACCCCATGTACTAACACTGTATGATCAAAAATGACCTAGTCAGTCAGGAAATGGACACTTTTGGTGTCTTGCCACCTGACACAAAGACAGTGAAGAAGCTGCCACATTCTGTTTTATTCTAATGTTGTGAATTAAAAAAAACAACTATGATGACCTGATCTGGGACTGTGCTCCCAAGGATAGGGCTGGAGGAAGCTTACACACTTTGATTCTCTAATGTGAAATCAAAGAGTAAAATGGGGACAGAGTACCTGCTGTAGACAAGCCCCATTTTTATTTGTCTATTCTAGGACTTTGTGGCAAGCAGCAGGAAGGGAAAGTAAAGCTTCAGTTAACTCTGTTTCTCCCATTTATGGAATTATTTTAACTCTAACTAGCCCTAGGGCTAACCTTCTCTAACCCTATAATTGACTGGAGTAGGGGCTTTAGATCATGACACGTCAATAGCCACATCTGTGGGGGGAAGGGAAGGAGAGACAAATGATGTAAGCAGTACCATGCTGATGCAACACAAGCTCTGCCACTTTTGTATGTGTATTGAGATGTTGCATGTCCATATGAAAAAGGCAGAGCTTGCATTGCAATGATGCAATGCTGCTTGTGTCAGTTTAATGGAAGTGCTGGATCCTGTGGACATCTCTGCCTAAAAGAATGTGAGCAGCTGGACATAGTTAGCTAATACCTATAGATCCAGAGTATGTTTCTTCAGAATAGTCTCCCAATTGCTTCTTAAAGGGCAGTTTTATTACCCACTCATGCAATTATATATTTGTTACGCTTTTGATATCCAAACAAGTCTTCCCCTAGCTAGTTATAATCAACTCTGATGATCTTGGAATAAGAGAACAAGTAGTCAGTGTTATAATTATAAATACCCTGTCCATGTTCTTGTGCTGCAAGAACTGAAATGATCCAACTATTATCTTATTTAATCTCTCCCAACCTGCCTCGCTCTCTCTCTTTCTCTCCCCCCCCCCCACTCCCCACAGTATGTAGTCTCTGGCATAAAGTGGAAAATAATCACAAATTATTGTACAAGGTGGAATCACATAGTAAATGTTGCAAAATACAACATCTTGTGCCCCCCTCCTTCTGGGCCTCTTTAGGCCTCTGCCCCTCAAACCTTCTCCAGAGAATCATATAACCCCACAAAATAGATTTGGGGATACACTGTAACCTGGAGGTTGTGCAAGAGGTATAAGACAGGGACAGTAGCAACTTCATCTGCCCATTATTGAAGAAGCCCAATGGCCGAGTTACTCAAAACCTGATTTGAGTACAAACCAACCAGAAGAGGGAGAGCCTTACTTTATTAGTTTTTCAAAAACGCAGTGATCAACCACCCTGTTAGTCCAAACAACCTCAGACCACTGTGGCCAGAATAAAACAAAACAAGAATACAATGATATGTTCTATTAGAATGACCCCAAATCTGGGTGTCAACCTCTCCCATGCACTCAATGTATGGAGAAAACATTGTAGGGAGAAAACCATGAGAAACATACTGCTATATATAAATCCCTCAATGCTTAATCCTGGATGTCAGAAAGGACATTTGAATGTATTTACTAGGATCAAAAGAGACATAAATAGATGTTTCTTTTCAGCTAGTGCTGGACATGACATTGATCTGTAGATTGATTTAAATGGTATCTTGGTGTAGCAAGAGCAAAAAGATTTGGAAAAGAGATAACATTTACAGAATATGGGGGGAGGGGTCGACACACATTCAACAACTTATTTATGAGTGATAGAAGACAGGTTAGCAGCTCCAGCATGGATCAATCATAGGCGGGCAGCAAAATGCATTTCAGATACCAGGAACTGATTAAAGAGAGTGGTGGAAAGTAAAAAACATAAAAAATCATTCAAAAGTCTTAAAATCTTGTCCAACTATATTTTTTTGGTGAGAGCATGGACTAATTTTTGGAAGTTATCAAAAAAGTACACCTTGAATTGACCAATTTTAATGCAGGATGTCTTAAAACTGTACTTGTGCATACTGAAGACCACAATCTCCAGGTCCTATTGTCCTTATGACAAGCTTAATGGTAGGATTGTGATTATTCTGTTCTTAATAGGAGAAAAGCACTGTAAAAACAGTATGCATGAGGATCAGTAGGGAACTCAGGAAAAGGCTTCATTTTCACCCACAGTGTTTCCTATGTCAGGATCACTGGTAGGAGATATGGAAGTGTTTTTCTCTCCTACCCATTACAAATTCTGATAAAGTATGCTGAGGGATGGGGAGGGTTTAATCCTATTCAGTAGGGACCCTGGAGGAAAGTTTATTGTTTTCCCATTGATTCATTAATCATCAATTCTGGGCATTTGTCCATGTGTCCGTGCATCAGAGAATGACCAACAGAAATAGAAAGAAGCACACAGAGAGGCAGAGAAAAAATGAGTATGAGAGGGTATGTAACTACAGAGGATTCTGTACAGAGCAATGCCTCTCTCCACTTCAAAGGTGGCCTGGTGCTGCTTTAGATGCTTCCTTGACAGGAAGAGACATATGACTAGTTATAGAAAGAGTCTTTGAGGAGCAATAAAGTGATTCTATTCCAATAATCTTAGAAGACATGTTTTAATTAATTTAATTAAATCTTTAGCCCTTTCCTTAGCAAGGGGATCCTCAAAATACCGTTTCAAAGCAGCTAGAAAGGTATTGAAGGCAGCCAGCGCTGGGGCTCTTGATTCGGATAACTGTACATACCAGTCAGCAGCTCTGCCCTTCAGTTTTGTGGCAATAGCCGTGATTTTAGCCCCTTCCAAGGTAAAACAATGTCCATATGGTTGCATATAATTTGTCGCGTTGGTAAGGAAGAATGACAAGTTTGTGGGGTCGCCATCAAACTTCACTGGAAAGTCCTTAGCTACCCCGCCACTCGGAGGCGCCCCAACTGGTGGACAAGCTGGAGTAACTACCACCGGAGTGGAACCACGGAGAGCCGGGGAAAAGTCCCATGCCCGGCCCCTTCCCCTTGGAGCCAGCGATGGAGTAGGTGGGATGCTGGGACCCCCTCCTGCCCCCGGACCAGTAACAACCTTTACCAGGTCACTCACTGCGGTTGAAAGGGAGCGTAGCATGTACTCCATTGATTCGATTTTGGACTCAAGGACTCTGATCCTATCCAGCGTGGTGGAGTCCTCCAGCCCTGGCACTTCAGGTTGCTGACTCCCCAACACTTTTGTGGACTCTCTCTTGGGAGTCTGTGGGCATCGTAGTTTCCATGTGGTGCGAGACATCCCTGGCCGGGGGTCTGCCATGGCATCCCACAGGAACTGTTGGTGTTCGGCGAGCCCATCATCCGTCGGGTCCCTCACCTCCGGGCTGGAGCTTGAATCTCTAGAATGGGGTGCGGGGTGGGTTGGGAGGGGGTTCGAGTCCCTGCTCGGGAACGCCGTCTCCAAGAGCTGTCTGGTCACCTCCCCAAACCCTGTTGACTCCTTCCCCAATTCTGCCATCGCTAACTTCTTCTCTCGCAAGAAAATTTCTTGGTAGAGACTAGTGAGGTTTGTTCGTGGAATGATTCTCAGCTTTATGTAACGATTGCCTTATGTAACGATTGCTCAAATAAAATGCTCAGACTCAAAATCTAAGTTTAAGGTCTGGTTTTATTTAGAATAGAGTGCAAACAGAGAGAAAGCTGAGAATGAGAAAAGCGCGCCTAAACTCAAACTAAATAGCTCCGTTTCCAACAACGACCCCCCCTTGCATACAGAACAATCCCACATTCCCAGGTGCTCCTAACGAGCTCTGCTGATCGACGGGCAAAAAGACCTTGACATTTAAGAGATAACCCAAACACAGTCCTTCCTGGCACAGCCCCACACATCTCCCCATACAACGTTTATCAGCAGCACCCTCCCAGCCAGGAACAAGCATCAACACTCTGGCATGCGAACCGTTACGATGGAGCGAACATCGCAACGGTGACCATGGCAGTTTTAGGTCTGTAGGTTGAGTCATGGCAACTGGATTTCTTTCTTTTTGGTAGAAACGTTAATTTGTTCATCCCCAAGTCGATCGTTAAGAGTGGCCTTCCTGGTGGTCTTAATCTTCCTGGGGACTGATGAAAGAGCAGCATGAAAAATGGGGGACAAGTTGTGTCTGAGTCCACTGCCTCTATTGAGGGAAGGATTTCTTCTTGGGGATGAACAAAGGATTTAGGAGTAAGACATCCCAAAGACAATCCACACCTCCATGGCACAATTAACAGCCATTCAGGTGTAGGGACAATGCAGCGACCCTGGAAGACATATATGGGGTCCCATCACCAACCTTTGCCCAGACTGAAGAAGCTGCTTGGACAAGCAGCCAAAAAGAAAGAAATCCAGTTGCCATGACTCAACCTGCAGACAATTCCACCTGGATGACTGAGAATTTTCATTGACTTAATGTTTTAGGCTTCCCTGGTTTTTAATTTATCTCAATTTTTTAAAATTTTAATTTAATTAATTTAATATTTTGGGCCTCCTTGATTTTGAAAATCGATTGGAATCCTGGCTTAATTGTTACTGTTGCTTTACTTTTAAATAATATTATTTAAGAAACTAAAATATTTTAATTTTATCTCAAATAAAACACCTATATTAACGTTGTTTTACTGGATACCAGTGCAACAGTTCCATTGTTATGTGCTCCATTCAAGAAAAAGAGAAATTATGAGCATATATGTGTGTTTATAAAAACATTGATATTATTAGGTGATAGGTACTCCCTTCAAACAAATATTTATGATACATCTTTCATACAGATCCTAACAGAGATGCAACGGGTTTTATTATTCTAGGTCATGGGTTGCAACTTAGCAGCAAGTTCTCTATCTCCTCATTTTTTTGTTATTTCCTATAGACGTATCCTGCTACAATTGTACCTTCTTTTCCCCCATAGAACCCTGGGTGGCATTTCTCATTTTACTCCACCAACATTTTATCATCAAAATAATCCTACCAAATTTCTTAGGCTTAGATATAGTGACTAGCTGAAAATAGTGTACTTTACAACTAAGGTGGATTTAGGAATCCTGTACCCTACCTATGAAGAGTTCACCAAAGTTTTCTTCTGCTTTGGGAAAAAAAGTTCAAAATGATCTTTTTCATCAAGATGAGCAGAAACAATACTAATATGAACATACTCAGACTTTAAGATAACCCCAAAGACCTTCTGAGTTGTCCCCATTAAATTCATTTGGTTGGTAGGTATTAGACACAGGACCTATTTAGTCATGGTGCCATTTTTATAGAAGTGCCTTCCATGGGAAGTTAATGTCTGTGGGGATTGATGGCCATTATCAGTTCTGTCCAATTGGAAGGGGGGTTGTCTGTCCTGGATGGGATCTTACTCCCCCTAAAACAGCAGGGCCACAGCTTGGGGTCCTTCTTGATGAAGGATGTCTTATATTAGCTATGTTTACCAACTTCATCCCCCTTAGATAAAGCCGACCTGGTCCTTGTGATTTATGGTCTGGTTACCTCTGAATAGATTATTATTATAATGTGCTTTAAATGGAGAAGCCCTGGAGGAAACACAGAGGTTGTAATGGGTCTAGAAAGTGACAACCAGGCTTTTGTCCAGAATTCTTTGTTGAGAACATCTGACACTAGACCTGGTTCAGTTTCATTAGTTAACCACTGTTTTCTGAGCCAAGCTCTAAGAGCTGGTTTTAGTATATAAATAACCATATGGCTTGAGACTTACCTACCTAAAAGAAATATACCCCTCTACTCTTTAACTCTTCAGCAAAGGATCGTTACCTTGTCGTGGCGCTGGAGCTTGAGCACCTCAATGATGCCATGAGCTAAACCGTGAAGGGCCACCCAAGACGGGATGGTCATGACAGAGAGGTCAGACTAAATGCGATCCCTGGGGAAGGTAATGGCAACCCACCCCAGTATTCTTGCCATGAAAACTAAATGGATCAGTACAACCAGAGATATATCGGTATACCATCGGAAGATGAGACCCCCAGGTCGGAAGATGGTCAAAATGCTACTGGGGAGGAACAGAGGATGAGTTCAACTAGCCCCAGATGTGATGACACAGCTAGCTCAAAGCCGAAGGGTGGCTAGCGGCCGACGGTGCTGGTGGTGAACGGCGAATCCGATGTTCTAAGAATCAACACACCATTGGAACCTGGAATGTAAGATCTATGAGCCAGGGCAAATTGGATGTGGTTATTGGTGAGATGTCAAGATTAAAGATAGACATTTTGGGCATCAGTGAACTGAAATGGACTGGAATGGGCCACTTCACATCAGATGACCACCAGATCTACTACTGTGGACAAGAGGACCCCAGAAGAAATGAAGTAGCCCTCATAATTAATAGTAAAGTGGCTAAAGCAGTGCTTGGATACAATCCAAAAAACGATAGAATGATCTCAATTTGAATTCAGGGCAAGCCATCTAACATCACAGTGATCCAAATATACACCCCAACCACAGATGCTGAAGAAGCTGAAGTAGAGCTGTTCTATGAGGATCTGCAGCACCTACTGGACCACACACCTAAAAGAGATGTTATTTTCATCACGGGAGACTGGAATGCTAAGGTGGGCAGTCAGATGACACCTGGAATTACAGGTAAGCATGGCCTGGGAGAACAAAATGAAGCAGGACATAGGCTGATAGAATTTTGCCAAGACAACTCACTCTGCATAACAAACACTCTCTTCCAACAGCCTAAGAGATGGCTTTATACATGGACTTCCCCAGATGGACAACACCGAAATCAGATTGACTACATCCTTTGCAGCCAAAGGTGGAGGACATCTATACAGTTGGTAAAAACAAGACCTGGAGCTGACTGTAGTTCCGATCACAAACTTCTTCTTCCACAATTTAGGATCAGACTAAAGAGATTAGGGAAGACCCACAGATCAGCTAGATATGAGCTCACTAATATCCCTAAGGAATATGCAGTGGAGGTGAAGAATCGATTTAAGGGACTGGACTTAGTAGATAGGGTCCCGGAAGAACTATGGACAGAAGTTCGCAACATGGTTCAGGAGGCAGCAACAAAATACATCCCAAAGAAAGAGAAAACCAAGAAGGCAAAATGGCTGTCTGCTGAGACACTAGAAGTAGCCCAAGAAAGAAGGAAAGCAAAAGGCAACAGTGATAGGGGGAGATATGCCCAATTAAATGCAAAATTCCAGAGGTTAGCCAGAAGAGATAAGGAATTATTTTTAAACAAGCAATGTGCGGACGTGGAAGAAGACAAAAGAATAGGAAGGACAAGAGACCTCTTCCAGAAAATTAGAAACATTGGAGGTAAATTCCAGGCCAAAATGGGTATGATCAAAAGCAAAGATGGCAAGGACCTAACAGAAGAAGAAGAGATCAAGAAAAGGTGGCAAGAATATACGGAAGACCTGTATAGGAAGGATAACAATATCGGGGATAGCTTTGACGGTGTGGTCAGTGAGTTAGAGCCAGACATCCTGAAGAGTGAGGTTGAGTGGGCCTTAAGAAGCATTGCTAATAACAAGGCAGCAGGAGATGACGGCATCCCAGCTGAACTGTTCAAAATCTTGCAAGATGATGCTGTCAAGGTAATGCATGCTATATGCCAGCAAATTTGGAAAACACAGGAATGGCCATCAGATTGGAAAAAATCAACTTATATCCCCATACCAAAAAAGGGAAACACTAAAGAATGTTCAAACTATCGAACAGTGGCACTCATTTCACATGCCAGTAAGGTAATGCTCAAGTTCCTGCAAGGTAGACTTCAGCAATTCATGGAGTGAGAATTGCCAGATGTACAAGCTGGGTTTAGAAAAGGCAGAGGAACTAGGGACCAAATTGCCAATATCTGCTGGATAATGGAAAAAGCCAGGGAGTTTCAGAAAAACATCTATTTCTGTTTTATTGACTATTCTAAAGCCTTTGACTGTGTGGACCATAACAAATTGTGGCAAGTTCTTAGTGGTATGGGGATACCAAGTCATCTTGTATGCCTCCTGAAGAATCTGTATAATAACCAAGTAGCAACAGTAAGAACAGACCATGGAACAACGGACTGGTTTAAGATTGGGAAAGGAGTATGGCAGGGCTGTATACTCTCACCCTACCTATTCAACTTGTATGCAGAACACATCATGCAACATGCTGGGCTTGAGGAATCCAAGGCTGGTGTTAAAATCGCTGGAGGAAACATTAACAATCTCAGATATGCAGATGATATCACTTTGATGGCTGAAAGCGAAGAGGAACTGAGGAGCCTTATGATGAAGGTGAAAGAAGAAAGTGCAAAAGCTGGCTTTCAGCTAAACCTCCAAAAAACCAAGATTATGGCAACCAGCTTGATTGATAACTGGCAAATAGAGGGAGAAAATGTAGAAGCAGTGAAAGACTTTATATTTCTAGGTGCGAAGATTACTGCAGATGCTGACTGCAGTCAGGAAATCAGAAGACGCTTAATCCTTGGGAGAAGAGCAATGACCAATATCGATAAAACAGTTAAGAGCAGAGACATCACACTGACAACAAAGGTCCGCATAGTTAAAGCAATGGTGTTCCCTGTAGTAACATATGGCTGCGAAAGCTGGACCATAAGGAAGGCTGAGAGAAGGAAGATCGATGCTTTTGAACTGTGGTGTTGGAGGAAAATTCTGAGAGTGCCTTGGACTGCAAGAAGATCAAACCAGTCCATCCTCCAGGAAATAAAGCCAGACTGCTCACTTGAGGGAATGATATTCAAGGCAAAACTGAAATACTTTGGCCACATAATGAGAAGACAGGACACCCTGGAGAAGATGCTGATGCTAGGGAGAGTGGAAGGCAAAAGGAAGAGGGGCCGACCAAGGGCAAGGTGGATGGATGATATTCTAGAGGTGACGGACTCGTCCCTGGGGGACCTGGGGGTGTTGACGACCGACAGGAAGCTCTGGCGTGGGCTGGTCCATGAAGTCACGAAGAGTCGGAAGCGACTAAACGAATAAACAACAACACTCTTTAACTAAGGGTCTTCAGACGGTGACACCCAGGAAGGAGATCTGGCTGGAATCAACTAGAGCAAAGGCCTTCCCTATGATGATTCCAGTGCTATGGAATTCCCTCTCCTCTGATGTATAGTTTTGATTCCTTTTAAACTGTACTTGAAATCTTGGTTTATATGCTGGCATTTCCTTCCTGAGGAGCACTTTATTTTATTTATTGATGGCTGTTCTCATAATGTGGTATAGGATTTTATTGTTAGTTGGTTGGTCTGTTTGTTTTAACAGACCAATCTGTTGTTTAAAGTTATTATTGGTAATTTATGTTGTAAGCTCCTGCAGGCGGTTTTGCCAGGAATAAAACACACTTAATTTAAAAGCTAGGTGGTGCTGTTAAGCTATATGGAGGCACAAAGTTTTCCTATCACAGAGCTTCAAACTTTGCATCCTTTCTGAAAGTGGTGGAACTTTATCTGTGGCTATTAGCAAATTGAAGAAGTAACAAATATGCTCCTCCTCCTCCTCTTCCTCCTCCTCCCTGTTTTCTTCTCTCTGTTCTTTAATTTCTTGTATTCATTTTTACTCATTTTTACTCTGATGTCTATCACCTTGCTAACTTATTCCATGCTCTTCTAATATTCTTTAAAATAAATGGAAAGGAAGTATACAAATAGTTAAATGCAGGCTCAGTTCTAATTAGTCCATTCCTGTACATGGCTAAAAGCAACTTCCGTTTACAGAGGTACATTAATGCTGAATAAGGAGATTAAATCTATCTAACCATGGGCGTTAGCCGTGAGAGCTAAATGAAATATACACCTTTAGCAGTGTGCATCTGAATAGACACATATAACAAACAGGACTTCCCATAGACCACTATAGGAAAGAGGATGCAGAAGTTTTTCTGCTATTACGAGAGTCATGGAAGAGTAGGACGTATTCATGGGTAGGAGAACCTGCCCCCAAAGGTTTTGGTTTGGTTCCATTGTTTCTTGGTTTGGATCTTGATCATTGATCTTGGACCCAGTGTTTCTCCCCCTCCCCTGCCTCTTTTACTCTCTTTCCACTTCTTACTTCAGAAAGCAAATGTACCCAAAACCTTGGTGATTGCAAGAGACTGATCCCATCCTTCCATTCCAGGATAGAAGAGTTTGTTCCCCACCAGTCATGAAGTAAGAAGGGAAACAAACTTCCTGGAATTAGTATTTTGCAGGCACCCTGGTTTAGGTCACAGCTGTCAACTCAGAAACAAATTTCCAGACATTTCTTCTGAGGCTTAATTGATTTAATTTTTACATTAAATGAATTAGAAAATATGATTAAAGATCACTGAACATTCTCCACCAGGTTTGTCTAAACTTACAAACCCATGAATCATAGGGAAGATAAAAAGATGGAAACTATATTAGAAGGAAGAAGAAGATCCTCCCTATTTAGTAGACTTTGAGACTAAACTGATTTACTTTTGAATATGTTCTCCTAATTCCTGTGGCATTTATTCATGAATTTAACTTCCAACATTTACTGGCCAAACATTCAGTGGAAATTAATTTTCCACTGAAGAAAAATAGCACACTTCAGTCCAAGGTAAGTATTGGTTCCCTTCATACTTAATTTTTTTCCATTGGAGTTGATGGAATTTAATATTAATATATTTAATTTGGCTGGATCATGCTAAGCAATGGCTGTTTATTGCCATTTCCATAAGTGATTTCTTTATGAGGGTTACATACAAAATATACATTAAAAGAAAATTGCAGAGGGAATAGTTGTTTACTTAAGAGTTACATTCTTTGAAGAAGAACTGTCCTTTCCTCATGATTAATGTATAAATCAAGTGGAAGCCCACAACATTTTATGGAAATGAAAGTTAGGGGGGAAAGTGCTTGTTCATGACCAGTTAGTCATATAATATAGAGATAAATGCCTTGCATACTTATTATTTCTGAATATTAAGGCCATGATTGCTTAAAAGAGTATCACAGTTTTCTATATTTATTCCAGATCCACCACAACTAATATTTTTTATCCCATTAATGCTCATCCCTCTTCATCTTTACAGTTTTCAACATTCTAAACAGAATCATTCTACCCCATCAGGTCAACTTAAAATTGAATATGCTCTTGTCAAAATTAATCTAAGCAGTTTTTCCTAATTGTCCTGTAGCTTTGGCCTTGGCCAGAAATCCCAACTTAGGAATGAGGTGTGAATGCTGTATTCATTTGCTGAATATTGATATACCTAACCACACACATGAATATTGATATACCTAACCACACACACAAACTTCGAAGCACCTTTAATAAAACTATACTGATTAACAATATAACTTATGCTGAGGTATTTGTTGCTATGTAGGGTGATACATGCATTCCTTTGTTACAAATACTTACAAGCAAAAGAAATACTGTTAGTGCACATTGGGCCAACTCCTTCTGTCAGATTTCTCAGGTCAGGTGAGAAAAACCCTGACTGAGGCTTACATGCCTAACAATAGCTCATTGAAAATATACCCCCCCACCCCTCCTTGTGGGCATGCCTGCTTTATGGAATGTACCTGGAATTACCATCATTAAGATAAAACAGTTTATTCTATTGCTGTAACAGACACTCTTCAGAACAGATAAACACTAGCTGTAGGAAATGCAAAATTCCCTAGCTGGTGGCAACCTTACAGTTCAAGTAGCCTCTATTTCTATGTCCCTAGTATATATTTGCAAAAGTATTGTGAAATTATTCAGTTTAAAATTGTATGTACATTTATATACTTATCCCCAAGCCAGCTCTTATTATCTCTATCTCATATTAACTACATCTTTATCTAATGATTAGACTTTTAATAGAAACTGAATGGACATTCTATTGAGGAACATTTTCTTAAATTCCTGAGATTTTTTTGGTCTTTTTCTTTAGATTGTTTTGGGTATAACCAGTTGATTCTAGCAAATCTGATGTGCAAATTTAACAATAAATTACAAGCCATTATTTGATTTACAGATACAAGACTCAGTTCAAGTCCTATTGATGGAATGATCAAAGATATATAAAATGAGAGAGCAGGTGTTGGCAAATATTCCTACCTGTAGGAATACACCAGGATTCAAAGCATGATCAATGTCAGTCATGTCCTATGTAAGCTTGGCAAATAGCCCAAATTTACATTTCAGGTCTAGAACAATTGTGGTAGTGTTGTTAGTTTTCAAAGAATTAAACTAGTGTTCAGAGAATTAAGCTAGATGAACCATAGAAAGACTGTCAGAATGGATCAAAATATTCAAGAGGGCCTAGTCTCAGGTAACCATTTAGGATTGTGATGTAAATATGGCCTACTGGTAATTCAAAAAGAAAGAAAGGCCAATGCTCTCCTTGACTATATTTCTGAACAATAAAGAATAAAAAGAAACATTCTCTCTGCTAAAATTGAGAAAAGTAGGGAATTCGACTGAGGAACATAATCCTTTTTCTTCCCCATGCACATTTAAAGTCACATGTACATTAAAGTCACATGTACATTACTTAAAACTGTTTGACAAGCTAGAATACTTGGATTTATTTTCGTATCAGATTTGTTAATAGCCTCAAAACAATATGTAATATGTACTCCAACCATGGGTCATAGAATTTAAATATTTGCATTGATATTGAAAATATCAAACATCTCCCAATTCTTCTGACAACTCTGACTGATGTTCTGCATAAATGCTACAGCCTTGTAACTATCTTATATTTACTTTCTCCTCAAGGGAGATCAGGAAGGAGTACCTATCTCAATCAATATTAGTTGATCAGGTTTCTGTCTTACCAGCTTAATTCCATGTTCCCAAAAGCAGTTGAATTCTCTGCCTAGCCCAACGTTACTCATCTTGAGTTGTTCATCAGTCAAGGGATACATCAACTAATCAGGAAAGGGGAGGGGGGGGCTTCCCTTGAATTAAATATGAACTTCCTTTGTCTCATAATATCCTTAACAAAACCATGACAGATATTTCCACACACCCCCTGGGGAATGTGACGTCTCTTGCATAATGCGATAGCTGTTTCTGAAGTGGAAAAGTGGTCCTGTGTATATAAACCTATCAAATGAGGCAGCTGGAAAGGCTGCACTAAACACGAAGAAAAGCAGGCTGGTAAACTTCAGACCAGCAGACCAGACACTTTCCTTTGAATACCGTTCAGTACCTGAAGAAGAAACGTGTGGAGCACCGAATAGAAATTCAGCACCTAGGAGAGCTCCAAGTGTCCTTGCAGAAAAATCACCATTACCGTATTTTTTGAGGAACCCTAAAGCCCGTCTTCTGGCTTTGTAAGTAAAAGTTGATATTTGTTCATTTCAGTATATTGAAATATTTTTTTTCTCAAAGCCATTTGTAGATTTTCTGGGTGTATGTGAAGTTGGTATGGTTTAATAATAATGCAAACAGTTGCCACAGTGAAGTGTAAGAAGGCTGAAAATGAATTCAAAATAGGAATTTCTCTGCTGGGATGACTTCTCTGATTTCTTAACAAAAGTTTCTCTTAGCCAAAGGTTTAAAAATGCATATTTAATACCCAGTATTTCATATCCTTTTTGAATTGTCCCTTTTCCTTGAATAAAGGGGGATATTCATTATTCACCTCCTTCTAATCATTTGAAATATTTCCTACCCTGCTTTTAAACATGCAATTTAATATGCTTTTAAGTTGCTTTTAAATATGCAGTTTAAGGGTTCTTAAACAAATCATGAAAACTTTTCCCATCATTTTGCACACTCACATTTTTAAAGTGTGATTTAAGTAATGTATAGTTTAGCTTCTATTTCTCTTCAATCATTCACAGTGGCACCCCATATAACTTTTTATATTAGCCATTTTCTTCTGATCAGATAAAATGAAGGCTCTTTTAAAAAATGAAATAAGCCTTGGGCTTTTGCATACATTTTCAGTTGCAGAACAATGTGAATATATTCCGGAGGGGAAGCTACGTTAGTCTGTGGCAGTAAAAACCACAGACAATTTTGTGGCAGCTGGAAGATTTAACCATTTCTTATAGCAGAAGCTTTATTTTATCACAGTTGCTCTGGATAAATATTTTCAGGAGAGTGTATCACCATCGTCATATGAAAGTTCTTTCCCGTCTTTCTTGGCTCTGACCTCAGAGCTCCTTACAAGGATGTTATGGACTAATTTTCAGTGAGTTTACTGGTGTTTCAAATAGTGTTTTCCTCTATTTTCTGTCACAGCTTCAAAGCAAGTGCAACCAATACAGGTTCTCTGATGCTATTTTAATAACAGGATAAAATTACTTTGAAAATCAAGATGATCTAAGTTAATATTTTGACACTTTAATTACATATAATTAGCAAAATTGTTTATCTGTCAATCACTCTATTTCCCCCCCACCCCCCCTCCTCTGATCCTCAACTTCAGCCATTGCTTTTTTATGACAGGATTCATTTAAAAGTTTCCTGCATGTCATATACTTCACCTCATGAAAGTAAGTATTTATGAAGTAGCAGGTCATAGCTATGATATTCAATATGTTATTACTGTTATTCATATCACCAGTAATAGTTTTTCTGCATAAATCAGCAGATTCTTCAGTGTAGACCTGCATAACAATTCTTACCTCAGGTATTCACTATAAAGAAATTTCTGGCCTCTGAGGATTTTAGTGAAAAGGTCAAGTCCACATTCCTAATTCAAAAATCGAGCTATAAGTGAGCACAGGTGTTATATCAACGGCACCGTTTTTCCACACAAACCTACTGCGGACAAGATCTTTGTTTATCAAGACATTGGGCATGAAGTGCATATCTCTGTCATTTTTGCCAATCCAGGTCCAAAGAGATGGAACACAGAAGTAGCTTGCATCTTCTCTTCTTTGCACTCCTCTATGTTTTCTGCTCTCAAACCATTGCTTTGCCTCCTTTAGGATCATACTCAGCTATGAGGTAAGAAAACTCTAGATAATCTGTCCTACAACTGATAGCATGATTGGCAAATTCAGGAACTACCTGGATTCTGCAAAGAGAAATAAGACAAATTCTACTTAGAAATATGTTGATAGCCAAATATAATGACAAATTTTATTGATTCCACTGTCCCAAAGTGATCTGAAGAGTGTTATACTACTTTTTACTCTTTAATAAATAGAAACTGGAGTTTTGAGATAAGTGAATTAGGTATTTTTGTGCTATTGTATTTGGACATTATCTGTAAACATGGAGTAGGATAGAAAAGACAGGATAGTTTAGTAAGTATGAAAACAACAACAACAGAGATCTAACTGTGGGGTTTACCACCCATCAGCTTGCGTGTCATTAAGTTATCAACTCAAGGCTGGGGGGGAGAGATTTCCATATATGCAAATGCACATACAATACAACTGTAAGCATGTAATGCCATCATGCAGCTGCCAGTTTGTGATATAAGGAATATGTTCTTAATTATCTGAAGAATTCTTAATGTACTCATTATATTTGTTTATGAGAAACTCTTAACAATTGTCATAAAACTGTCTGGTGCTCTGGGATCTGGATTCTGAAGTTGCTTTGCATGATTCCATTCATACAAAAGGGCACACACCTATGAATATATACATAAGAAAACAGACACACATTCCCTTTTGGGTCAGTTTTCAAAGTAATATGTCTCAGAGATTTTTAAAAGAAAATATTTGAGATATTCAGAAAACATTTTATTATCAGTCCTGAAAAGCAAAACAGGGTAGGTCTGGTTAGTACTTGGATGGGAAACCAAAAGGAAATACCAGTATTGTAATCTAGATTGGAATTAAGGAAAAAACATTCTGGAAGATGCACTACTTTGCCCAGAAGACAATATATTATCCACGTAATCACCAAGAGCTGAACTTGAGAAGGGAGACTTTATTTGATGTAATGGTATGTGGGAATGACCTTGGAAGACAGGAGGGAGAGCCACAGCCTAGATAACCGTCTGATAAATGAAATCTGATTCTGAAGGAGGAGGGGTGGTGCAAGCATCTCAGAAGGGACCCTCCCTAGTTTTGGGGAGAATAAAAGTACTCTGAAAGATACTTTCAGACTTGCAACATTCTGTTAATGCAACCTTACAATAAAGATACAGCTAGTACTCCTGGGTGTGCTTCTTGTCTGGACTACCTCTCAAAGCTCAGTTCAGTTGTGCAACTCTGAAAGTACTCTGCCTGCCCCTCACTTTTTACACATTCATTTGTATGGTCCAGAAACTGACTGGACCCCTATTCATATAAATCAACTATGATAAGTGAACACATCAGAAGCAGGGTGAGGCAAATTGCTAGCTCAAAGTTATTAATTATATCAACATTCTTTAAAGTGGTGTGCATGAAAAAGCTGGGTATAGAACTAAAAATAATCTAGCTGCCATAACTCACATAGCCATCGTTAGTGGTAAATGCCAGCCAAATATAACACAGAAGAACATTTTATTTTCTAAAAGCTTGAGAACATTATCATTAGATCCTCATTAGAATTTTCAAAGTAGAATCCCATTCAGTAAAATGCCCAGTTTAATTGAAATGCAGGAAATATGCAAAAAGGGATCAAATAAATATTTCACATTTTTTACAACATGCAATTTCACCAAAAGTAACACATGAAAATTATAAAAGATTAAGAAATTTTCATTTTCTAGCCAATTATTTCATACATGGGATGTGATCTAATGAAAACTTATTTTATATTACTAATTTATGAGAAACTTGAAGAGGCAGGCGTAAGATATTATATGAGAGCATTGTATAAGAGCAAAGTAATTTTGCAATGCCTTAATTGTCTTCAAAAGAAATAAACTGTTTTTTCCTCTTTCAGGGTTTGTTTGTTTTTGATACAGAACAGAATTTCCCATGGAAGGGAAATTATTGCTGTATTATGCCTGCTCAAAGCACCTATTATCTATTATCAACCCATGACATCTGCCAAGACATAATTCATAGAGCAATTTTGAAACTTGTGTTTTGTGTTTTGTTTTTGATTAATTCTGGGAAAAGTGATAAAGGAAGTAATTAGGATTATTAGCATATCTATCCATGTCTGTCTGTCTATCTATTCTTAAGGAATACATACCAAAGAATAGAGGGTGCTTTGGACCTGCAAAGAATTTTTGATCTAACATGGCCCCAGAAATCAACCCCTCTGCCCCTTCTATTGTAGGGTTAACCAAAGTTAATAACATAGCAAGACTGTGAGCCATCAAAAGAAGAGTTCCTGGAACTGAACTTCCTCTCTACAGAGAGGAAGATCGGCATTCTGTGGCTACAGGGATGTTCTCCTAATGATTACAGAACTGCATATTTAATAACTAGGGAAAAATGGAAAGAAATAGGCTTTTATAAGAAGTTCCCTGCTTCGGCGAAAACACTCAAGCAAAGCAATAGCATCTTGCAAATATGAGTTGTAGTTAACAACTAAATGTCATGACATTCAGTCTATGAAAAAAAGAAGCATATGCCAATTTCTCTGAGCCTAAACTTGAAATGGACATTTTCCTAATCATAATCTCAACAGACCAATTAGTACAACACCTTAATTGCAAAAAACACATTGAATTATTGGTAGAACAAAGGTCTTTGCTTGCCCAAGTGTTACAGAAAGTAATACACACATTGTAATAAGACTGAAAAAATAGTAAAGGAATTAGTTACAAGAGCAGAGAAGCAAACATTTGGAAGACTAAAACAGTTCATGCTTCCCTAACATAATGCTAATCAACAGCTCTCTCACTCTAAGGCAGCCAAGGAACTTTCTGAGTGGGTTTGGCAAAACCAATTGTTTGCATGTAGGATCATTGGCATCCTTCTCACCAATCCAGTCATTAGCTTCTAGACCCTTTTCATTCACCCAGCATGAGCTTTCCAAGCCCTCTTATTTTACCTTTCTCCCTATTGCAAACCTTCTCTTGGTCCCTCCTTTCCAGCAAGGAGGAGGAGGAGGAGGAGGAGGAGGAGGAGGAGGAGGCGGAGGAGGAGGAATCTGTCTCTGCCTATATCACCTAATCAATTGCTAGACAGTGCATTAAAAACTGATTGATGACATGCCATCAACTCTTATGACCATGTAGATTTTCTCCAGGACTGTCCCAATTCTGGTGCTTCAGTTCTTCCAACAGTATATTAAACATAAATAGATGTAAAAATGTTAAAGCTACATTTTCAAGGTATCTGGAGTAAATTCCTTCCCATTTTCCCACTTGTCACTGTGGGAACAAGAGTTCAGTACAATCTCCAGCAATCATCTTCCTGTCCTTTTTTTACCCTTTCTGCAACAATATGCACATTTCATCCTGAATTGACTAGTGTGTCTAGTGTGACTATAGGGTTTAATAATTTATATGGTCAAAGTTTGTTTGCTTGTTTGTTTAAATCCAGCTATTATTTCTATGAATTATTTCAACTGATACAATTACTCTAGGTAGCAGAAAGCTTTTTTTTTTTTCATTTGGGACATTCTATTTTCATAGTTGACTGAGGCTGCAAAAAACACTTTGTTGCACTGCATCAGTACTTTCATAACTCATTCTGACTTTGTTGCAGTAGCCATTGCTTTTGCTAGTTGTGAAACGGCTAGGAGAGCATGCAGTCACGTAGCTACTTCTTTTAGTGCAAATGTTATATTTAATAGAACCCATCATATCTTTTGCAAATACATTGCTGATATTTGTACTATATTCAACCAACTTAAAATATCAAAACAGCTCTGATGAGTCGTATAATTAATCATTTCAGCAGTAAATCAAGGTTCCCCAAAGTTGCAAAGAAAATTGGTACTAAAATGCAAATTGCATGTGAAGTCATTGGTGACTAAGACATGAATACCAAGTTTGTCTAAGAAAGATGGAACAGGAAAGCAGTATTAAGGGTAGCAAACTGCTGAAGTTCTGCTTATATTTTCTGTTTGTGGATTCAGTGGAAAACCTTTGGGACTTATGCCGAAGTCTTGTGAAGATTCTTTATACAAGGAGACTTTTGTACTGTACATTTTGGCCTTTTGGCTTCTCCATTGTGTTTTAATATTTTGACAATCATCCTGTTTGATGTTTATTATAGATAATGAAAGGATACGACAGGGACTTCAGCTCACAAATAATTATAGTCAGACATAGGCATTCTTTTTTCACATAGCAACTCTCAATGAAGTTGTCCATATTTAGGTAATCAATCTATATGACTGAATTAAGCAAGTGATTTAAAAATCTCACATTGTTTCAGTTCTGTCTGGAAGATTCTTTTTAGCACAGCATGGTTTTCTCCTGCTTTTGGGCAATGAAGAGATATGCCACCATTATGATATCAGTATATTACTTCAAAATATCTTTGAAATCCTGGCTATTAATCTTGCAAGTGAGAATGCTTTCCTTCCAAATCATTCTCAGAATTGTCTGTCATCTTATTCCCCCCTCCTCCAACCTTTCTCAGACAAGGAAACAGAATGCCATTTGATGGTGCAAGTGAATCGGATCATGCCCAAAGTTCATTAAAACCTGAGGCTGACGTTCTTCAAACTACCATTCCTGAAAATGAGAAGTTCTATTTTGATATGTCCAGAGCTATGGACAGGTAAGACTTCTGAAATCTAATAAACACTGGAAAAAAATGGCTTTGGGGAGTAATGTTGATAAACTCACTGATGCTTTCTAGTCTGTAGTTCTACTTGTCCTATTTGAAATGAGGAGTTTGCAACAAGAAGTGAATTCATAGCAATTTGTTTGTGCATATTACCAGTAAATATTAATCTTAATTTCAGTTTAATAATATCAATCATAATTTTTAAATCCATTATAGAAACACAAGACATGCTGATGGACTCTTTACAAGTGGCTACAGCAAACTTCTGGGTCAACTTTCTGCAAGAAAGTATTTGGAATCCCTAATTGGAAAAAGAATTGGGTAAGTGGATGTACCTTCTGTTTCCCAAATGCAGGTTGCCTTTAGATACTCCCATATGTTTAATATGATCCAGAACATTTGTACACTTGTTATATTTTGTATTAATGATAAAGAGGTTTGTGATAGTGAAGAAGAAAGTTTTAACTGAACCTAGCAGTGAATTTAGAAATCTGAATTATAACTGAAGAGACATTTACAGTATATTATTACACTGTATCTTTGTTATTGCAATAAGGAGTGGTAGAAGATGTGTCAAGGGAGGCTTTTACACAACACCATCTGGTACAACAGTCATGACCTTTCCTGGAATGGGAGGCCCTTCTCTCAGTTACTTATGCCTTAGCTACCTCACATCTAGACTACTGCAATAGAGTATATATGGGGTTGCCCTTAAAGACCACTTGGAAGCTACAGATTGTCTAGGATGAGACAGCTCAAGTAGTGGTGGATGCTTCACAATTGACCTGCATGACACCATTACTTTGAGAGCTGCATCAGTTACCAGTTTCCTTCCAGGTGCAGTTTAAGGTGCTGGTCATCATCTGTAAAGACCTTCATGGAATAGGACCTGGATATCTTTGAGACTGCTTTCTTCCAGTTGGTTCTGCCCATCCAATAAGATTATGTAGAAAGGGTTTGCTTCATCTCCTTTCACTTAGAGATTGACAGCTTCAGGGTCCGTAGAGGTGGGCCTTTTAAATTGTTGCCCCCTTCTATGGAAAGGCATTCCCCTGAGATCTGGATAGCGTCTACTTTGCTGGTTTCACAAAAGTTGTCCAAATCTGGATTTTTCAGGTTGGGAATGTTTTGAGCTTCTCCCCCCCTATAATCTGAGCATTAATGAATGCAGAATTTTATTTTTTCCCTGACATTTGCCTTATACTAATATAATGGTATGTGGGAAAAACCATGGGAGACTGGGCAAAAAGACACTGCCAAGGGAATGGTTGGATGAGAGACAGCATAGCCTGCAGCTGGATAGTGGCAAATCTTTCAGACTTGCAAGATTCTTTCAATGTAGCTTTACAATAAAGTAGAATTAACTCATCTGGTTGTGATTCTTATCTGGTTTACCCTGCGAGGTCAACATCAATCTTGCAAGTCTGAAAGTACAATTCACCCCACCTTCCCCTGTCTCCTATACAGCCTGAAAAACTAGGAAGGGTCCCTTCTGAGCCTCTTGCACTGCCCACTATCCAGCTGGGGGCTAAGCTATCTCTTATCTGACTGTTCCCTTGGCAGCGTCTCTTTGCCCAGTCTCCCAAGGCCTTTCCCACATACCATTACAACTACATTATTGTTTATGTTTTAGACTTTATACGTTATTTACATAAAAAAGATATGTAAGCTACTCAAAATTGGTTGCGGTGGCATATAGACAAAGCAAACAGATTTGAGGAGAGTTATTTTACACCTTGTGTGGAGGTCCATAAATTTTGATGACACTTCCTTCTACTGCCTCCCACATGAGTAGCAGTCCTCAGAATCTCAGAACTGGACTGGGGAGAATATAGAAAGAGCAGAGGGAAAGGGAGAAGTAAAAAAAAAGTTTTTATTTTTGGTTAATAGAATGAAAATTAGGATCCAAGCCAAACAATCTTATCTCAGAATGATATCCTGTACCTTGTTTAGCATTCAGGAAGTGCAAAGCTGAATGCTAAGTTTGAAAATGAGGTTATCTATTAAATTGCATACTTTAAGGTTGACTAAAAAGAAGAAGGAGAAGAACCTTATTTGAAGAACACAAAGGGTATGTTTAAAGTTCCAGGTTCTATCCTTTATATCTTCTCTCAGAGAAAACTGGGACAGTGTTGCATAGTGGTTAAGATGTTGGAGTAGGATTTTGGAGGCCCAGGTTCAAGCCCACCCTCAACCTTGGAAGCTCGCTGGGTCACTACGAGCCAGTCAGTCTCCCTCAGGCCAACCTACTTCACAGGGTTGTGTTGTGGGAAAAAGGCTTAGAGGATTGCTCTACATGCTTCTTTGAGCTCCTGGAAAAAAGGTGGGATGAGTTATTTATAAAAATAATAAAGGCTGGATAGAAAATAAATAAATAAATAAATAAAATATAAATCTAACAAATAAATACATTTATTATATTAGTTCAGGTGGTAAAAACTAAAAAAAGAAAAGAGAGAAAGAGAGCTGCTGGAAGCTTCTGAAGCTACTGCCAATCTTTAGAACATGAGTTAGGAAAAGCTCTGACAATGTGCTGTATACAAAATATGGCTTGTGTTGACATGAAAATCTGCTCATTATGGCTTTGCATTAGGTACAAACCAGGCCATCATATCTTATTCAATAAACTGTGAACAAAATGAATTCAGAACACAGATGCCAATGGTAAACCCATCAGCAGGACACATGCCCAGAAACACTCTCCTCCTTGGATCTCCTGCTTCTTATACTGGAAAAAGGAATCTAACAAACATCCATTTTCCATGAAATCAGTATGATATCAATGATTCATTTGCAGTGATTTCAGTGTTGCACTTAAATATGCTGGACACTCTGTGGATGGTACCTATTGACGACTGATACTATTTCAAGACCAATAAAAAAGTAATCATTGGCCACATGGCCAGAACTCCACATTTGCTAGTTGGATATTCAGTCTAGCTATAAATTCCCTTTAGAGTCAATGTGTTCATGAACCCAAGAAACATTTAATCAGGCATAATTCATTAGAGCAGAGAGTAAGGTCAAGACATGTGGTTTTATTGTTAAAAAAAGTGAGAATGACAATAAAACTATGAATGTTGCCTGGCCTAGACTTTGAGGAGCTTGTGCATTAATATGCTTCTTGCAACTCTCTTTTTCTGTGAAGAAACAACAACCCCCTTGATGAGCAGGTGCCAGTCAAACGTCACTCGGATGCTGTCTTCACTGACAACTACAGCCGCTTACGAAAACAGATGGCGGTGAAGAAGTACCTGGACTCTGTTTTAACTGGGAAAAGAAGGTAGGCAGGCAAATGCTGGGCTTTAAAAGGATCAGGCAGTAATAAACCATTAACAAAATCTTCTTTTTAATGTATGGAAAAACAGTTGGCAACAGTGGCTTTCTGCTGAGGACAAATTATAATAAAAATAGTTTGAAAGTACAGCAGATTGTGTACTGAAAGAAAGCTGAGCATGACCCAGGCATTTCCTATTTATTAATTTTTTGACATCTTTCTGTATGCAAAGGCATTATTTAGCAAAGAATTGAAGACCTAACTCTCAACTGGTAGTTATATAATTACTAAATAAAAAGCTTTGTATTCTGTCTTGAAGAAAACATGTTTCCATAGAACTACTATATGTTCTTTTATATAACAAAACTAGTCAAGATGTATCCATTCACTAAAAACCAATAATGTTCAGCAAAATAAAAGAGAGAACCATTAAGATTAATTCACTCCTTGGGATTCAACCAAATGTGCCTTGTTACTCTGCCATTTAGTCAAGAAGACCTCAACCCATCCAACCTTCGGGATGAAGTAGAATTGCTTGAACCAGCCTTCTCAGAAAACTATGATGATGTCACTGTAGATGACCTGGGGCTTCTGAACCGCCTCCCACTGGTAGGTTGAAATTTGTTCCCAATCACAGGAAACACCTGACCTTCAATTCTTGACACACAACATGGCTATTCCCCCCCCTCAGAAGTTCTTAAATTATACAGCTTCACATTACAAGAAGATAATTGTAATATATGTAGGCTTAAATATATGTAGGCTAATGAAAATTAGTAGTTTGATATGGCTAATTCACTCAGTTTACTGGGATTTTTCTTAAACTGTGTATTAAAGCATGTTGCTCTGTGTGTCTCCTCCTTAATTAGAGAAGGAACCATCTCTTTGAAGATAATTGCACAAGCACTTTCCTTTAATGAGATAGATAGATAGATAGATAGATAGATAGATAGATAGATAGATAGATAGATAGATAGATAGATGAATAGATGACAGATAGATAGATAGACAGATGATAGATGATAGATGAATAGATGATAGATAGATAGATGATAGAGATAGAGATAGAATCTATAGCTTTTTCCTTCATATCCTTCTGATTAATTGAAACAGAACCTGTGGCTAAAGATCCCCAAAATTGCTCCTGACATACCAGACCTGCATTCACAGATTCTTGCCCCATAGCTTGATTACCTGCCAGTCAATCTCAGATTGTAAATTCTCATACATGTGAAATAGAAATAATGCAATACTTTCAGATCAGTTAGTTGCTCTGCATTAAACAGGTCAAAAGGGATCATTGAAGGAAAATGCAAGACCCTCTTCAGTGGATTCTGAAGTTAAAATGGACAGATTAGTTAGTGTCACCTACATCTTTTGTTAGAGATGGAATTTGGTGAGACCGGGAACCTTATGAGACATAACTGGTGGGAAATGACATTGACATATCTGGGGAAGGTATGTATATAAGGACCCTCATGACAAAGGGAAATATACCTTGTACCTAATTCAAAATATTGGCTACTCAATATCTTAACAAACATGTTCCTATTTAGGATACCAGCCAGTCAGACATGCCTTCTCTCAGGTTGCAACATTGACTAATTTAGGCATAAACATGCTCAATATCCCTTGATTTAATGTTCAATTATCCCATCTGAGCACACATGGGGGTTGCCAGGATAGGGAAGAGACATGTCTTGACAAGTGGGGAAATATCAAATCCTACTTGCAAGACACTGAATTGGATTGTATATGTCGCATTGGAACATAAAAAGCAGCATGGTGGATCAGGCTGAAGCCCTATCTAACCCAGCATTCTGCTTTCATGGTGATCAGTTTAGTGCCTCTATAACTCATAAGAGCTGCTTCTCAGCATGATTTTTCCCACTCCTGTTCCTGAGCAACTGGTACTGAACAGACATACTGTATCTGATACTGGAGGCAATATATGACAGTTCTGATTAATGGCCATTAATAGCCTTATCATCCATGAATTTGTTTAATCCTCTTTTAAAACTATCTGGTGATGACCACTCTTTATGGTAAATTAAAGAATGTAACCACGTACTCTGTGAGCAGCACTTCTTTCAGCTGATCTGAATCTCCCACCATCTAGTTTTATTGGATGAACTTGGATTTTAATATTACAGAAAATAAACATCCTCTATAATAAAATAATCCTCTGTATTTTCTCCCTGTTGCAAAACAGAGGCTGGTCTTTTGAGCAGCTGCCATGAAAGCCAACCTATAGGAGCAACAAGCCAGAACAATGTTATATAAATGGAACAATTAGTACTTTTATATTTAAAGAAAGTATTATAAGAAATACTGCAGATGTCAGAGCAGAATCTTTCAATAACTTTTTCTACTTTCTTAAAACTACCTTCTACTAAAGGTTCTATGAGAACTATCCATGTTCAGAATTCTAAGAGGTCCTAGAAGAGAGTAAGATGAGTAACTTTAGGCCCTATAAATGAAGGAAAGGATGAACTGAATCTTCTGTCCTTTGCCTGGAAAACAGAGTAGCTTCTTCTGGAGGCTACTTTCCCAGGATTTTGTCTAAACCCTGGTTCTTCCTTTATTTCAATGTCAGGATCCAGCAACTAATTACAGATAAGATGATTTCTACAAAGGTATCAATTGTTTTGGACCTTGGCTTCCATAAACCCAGTTAGCATGATCAATGGCTAGACAACTGTAGCTATACGTATGTGTTAAGTCCCTATCCCTGAATTAAGGTGGTATTCCATTTGCAAACCTATTTCTGACAAGACTGAGGTCACACTTAGAAGTGTAACGCCTGCATTCCCATACAGTATTGAGGCCATCAGCACCATAAAATACTTGTGTGCAAAGTTGGGGAAATCAAACATGAAGTAAGGTCTACCAATTGGTTATGGAGATTTGTACAATTTTAAGACAGTTATATTACTTTTGTTTAATTTCTCCACTGGCTGGATTACAGAAAAGCTAAGAAGATGATAATTTTATTTTTCACTGAATTTCTAGAGCACAGGCAATACGTGCTATTACTATTGTTATTACTCCTGCTACTACTTCCTTCTGCCTAGAGGATAAAAACTCATTCTAATAGAACAGTTGTATACCAACAGAAGCATGGACCTTGTAAGTTTTGTAACATTTATTAAGAAAGCCTGACTCAAAAAGTTGACTTAAGAAATCCTCTCACCTACAGAAAAACTGTATCAAGAAAAACTTTTATTTACTTATATAGTTCATTTTTAAATGTAATTTTCTTCTTGAAGTAATCCCAGAATGGAATTGATCCAGCACACAATCTCCACTAGCTGAGCAGGAGAGGTGGCACATGTTAACAGCTCCCGCCTGTCCCTGCAGCCCATCACATCCCCCCAAAACCTGCTTGAGAGAATTAGGGGATCTTCCAGAACAAGAGCATCCAAGCCTTTGCTTGCCAGGAGCTGTGCTTTTTCTAGTCACTATTTTAACTTGCTGCTCAGGGCTGCAGGCAGTATGACAGTAATGCAATTATGTCATCACAGAGGTGGGGTTGGAATTTTCATCCTCTTTCCTTAACTTGATGAGTATTCTTATTTTTTTAAAGTAAAGCCTCTGAATTAAGCTTATTACTGGCATAATGTATTGTTTACTTCTTATTCTGAGAAAAATAGAACTCAGCAGAAAATTGTGGAATAGCCATTCAGTTAAGACTTTGCAACCACCCCTCTTCTAGGGGAAACATTGCAGTGGGAATTGTAAATCAACTGATGAATATTCCTTTCAATTTCTGGAAATATACAAAAACTCTGAATCCAAGCGAGCATCCTCTCGTTAGTGAGACCGAATTTTTAAGAAATGTTGTCGCTGCTCATTAAGTTCTCTGAAACTCATATTCTTTTTGCTTTCTTCCTTTCTTTCTCTCTCTCCAGAACCTCTGAAGACAACTCATTAAAAAAAGATCCTGCAAAAAAAAAAAAAAAAAATCCTAAAAAAAGATCAAGCTATTTTTTGAGTTTCTCATAGTATTTCAAAAAGATGATTTCATTATTTAAATCAAAACAAATATATTGTGGAGTGAAATTTGTGATATTTTTGTTTCTTATATAATAAAAGTGGATGTTTACACTGTAAATAATAACTTCAGAGTGATCTGACTATATGTAGATATGTATGTATGTATGCTGGTTTAACTCATACAAATTCTGTCTTCTGATGCTTTAAGTTTGCTACTTCGATGCCTGCAGTTTCAGGAAAGCCAAGTAACGCAAAGAAGCAAATTACAACAAGTTGCTGCTTATACTCGATGTAGAAAATCAGTCAGTGCTGGTTATTTAAAACTTAAACTACCATGTTCAGCCATTTATTAAGGAAGTTAAAGAGTTATCAATGAGAGAACATTCAATGCTTTCAATACATTAAGGACTGAAGATCACTAGAAACATCAGAATTGCCACCAAATTTTGCATAAAAGACATTCAAGATGAATAGGAAGGATTCTTCAAAGACAAATCCATGGTAGGAATTCCTTTGGACGTTAACAAATGGTTGATACAATTCACATTTCTCAGATGAGTTTTTCACACCTAGTTGCTGCTATTTTTTCCTAAAACACAGTTCCATAGAGATCTTGAAAGACTTACTAAGGCAAAAGTCTAGTGATATAAGACCAAAATATTCACATTTTTTCTGTTTATTTCCTTACATTGCAGAATTAGACTAATTACACAGGCAGACAACATCTTCTCTCCTGTACATACCTGAATACAGTGCACAAATGCATTCAGTGAAAAATGGTTTGCTCATAAAAAAAGAAATCATGTTAGAAAGACCATCTACACAAGCACAAGGGCACAACTTTGGATGGATTTTTAGTAGGAGGTTACCTTATTATTCAAATTGTGGAATATTTTCATAATCAAAGAAATAAACCAAAGCCAAGTTCTTTGTATTAGCCTGGACCTTTTCCCTGAAATGAAATGACAGAACTGTTCGACTGAACATTCAAAGTAAGGCACAATTACTAAAGGCAAACTTTACCCCTTGAATTGTTTCATGTTCTAAAACCATTATCCTAGAATTATGCTGCATTTGCTCTGGGATATGTTGACTAATGAAAGCATTGCTAATATATTAAAAAGTAGAACTGGAGACACTTTACTTTTTTCAAAACGGATGTAACCAATGAAATGTGCAGGCAATAAAGACTTATAATTGCTGCAAATATCATTGGTGCAATTCAGTGCAGCAGTAATCTAATGATCAAGTGGCAGACACCAATCCACCCCTTTTATATAGCTACCTATAACCCTGACAACAATGGCAAATATTGGATACAAGGAATAGCAAGCAATGGAAAGAATCTCCTGCTTAGTATTCATTACCCATTAAAACTTCAGGAACTATTCTGGCACAAAAAGATAGTCTGGTTTATTGTTACTGAGTGTTTATTGATATGAAAATAAGAACAGAAGAAGAACCATGATTGGTCAGACCAAAAATCAACCTACACTGCTATTCCCTTCCCACAATGGCCGACAGTATACCTCTGAGAAGCCTAAAGTAGCACCTTCTTCTCTTGTTCCCTCTTTAGCCGATATTCAGACTATGGCACTGGAGATAATATATAGACATCACTGCTAGCAGCTATTGGTCCTAGTGCCTCTTCAGGCTCCCTAATTCACTAGCCCTAATTCACTACATTTTGTATTAACAAATCCCATCATGTGAGCTGGGTCAATAAGTATTTCTTGCCAATTCTCAATCTCCAATCAATCTATTCCCTCGAAAGAACAATTGGAAAGGTCCAGTCCCACTCTGTATATTGCAATCAATCAATCAATCAATCAATCAAAGTTTATTGATTAGCCCTTAGGCCATATCAGAATACAAGATTAAACACTGCATGTTTATAAAACTCTATATAAAATTAATATAAAAAGACAAGTTAAGTAAGGAGTAAATAAAAATATAGTAGATAAGTATACATATAAGTGAAAATACTCATCATATTTCTGTGTCACCCCTACAGTTTACCCCAATCAACCCCACATATGTAGATCTCAAGAGTACTGATTTACTTAAATACAGAGCTGTATTATATGGTTTTTTTGGGTCTTGGCCACACATAAAATACAGTATGTTGTTCAAATACGTGATTCCCAGTGGGTCATTCGTTTAATATATAGGCCAAGTTGCAGATTTCTCTCCTTCTTGTACAAATTACAATCAAATAATATATGCGCCATATCCTCAATCTCAGCTCCACATATACAAATGCGTTCATTATAATGGATGCTGTTAAATCTCCCATATCTGACGATTGTATCAAGCTGATCATATCTAGCTTGGGTGAATAGCTCCCTGAGATGTTTTGGCCTTTGTATTTTTAAATAGTTGGCAATTTGAAAAGTTTGTTTATATCAGCTCAGCCATTTCAAATTGCCAGCCTTACTAAGGGTGGCTATATCTTTTTGCCCTTCTATATCCGAGATTCTTTCTGCAGCACTCTTTTTGACTTGATCTCCAGAAGCACAGGAGACAGGGAGACCACAGGAAGGTAATGGCAACCCACCGCAGTATTCTTGCCGTGAAAACTAAATGGATCAGTACAACCAGAGATATGTCAGTATACCATCGGAAGATGAGACCCCCAGGTCGGAAGATGGTCAAAATGCTACTGGGGAGGAACAGAGGATGAGTTCAACTAGCCCCAGACGTGATGACGCAGCTAGCTCAAAGCCGAAAGGGTGGCTAGTGGCCGATGGTGCTGGTGGTGAACGACGAATCCGATGTTCTAAGGATCAACACGCCATTGGAACCTAGAATGTAAGATCTATGAGCCAGGGCAAATTGGATGTGGTTACTGGTGAGATGTCAAGATTAAAGATAGACATTTTGGGCATCAGTGAACTGAAATGGAGTGGAATGGGCCACTTCACATCAAATGACCACCAGATCTACTACTGTGGACAAGAGGACCACAGAAGAAATGAAGTAGCCCTCATAATTAATAGTAAAGTAGCTAAAGCAGTGCTTGGATACAATCCAAAAAATGATAGAATGATCTCAATTCGAATTCAGGGCAAGCCATCTAACATCACAGTGATCCAAATATACGCCCCAACCACAGATGCTGAAGAAGCTGAAGTAGAGCAGTTCTATGAGGATCTGCAGCACCTACTGGACAACACGCCTAAAAGAGATGTTATTTTCATCATGGGAGACTGGAATGCTAAGGTGGGCATCAGATGACACCTGGAATTACAGGTAAGCATGGCCTGGGAGAACAAAACAAAGCAGGACATAGGCTGATAGAATTTTGCCAAGACAACTCACTCTGCATAACAAACACTCTCTTCCGACAACCTAAGAGACGGCTTTATACATGGACTTCCCCAGATGGACAACACCGAAATCAGATTGACTACATCCTTTGCAGCCAAAGGTGGAGGACATCTATACAGTTGGTAAAAACAAGACCTGGAGCTGACTGTAGTTCCGATCACAAACTTCTTCTTGAACAATTTAGGATCAGACTAAAGAGATTAGGGAAGACCCACAGATCAGCTAGATATGAGCTCACTAATATCCCTAAGGAATATGCAGTGGAGGTGAAGAATCGATTTAAGGGACTGGACTTAGTAGATAGGGTCCCGGAAGGACTATGGACAGAAGTTTGCAACATGGTTCATGAGGCTGCAACAAAATACATCCCAAAGAAAGAGAAAACCAAGAAGGCAAAGTGGCTGTCTGCTGAGACACTAGAAGTAGCCCAAGAAAGAAGGAAAGCAAAAGGCAACAGTGATAGGGGGAGATATGCCCAATTAAATGCAAAATTCCAGAGGTTAGCCAGAAGAGATAAGGAATTATTTTTAAACAAGCAATGCATGGAAGTGGAAGAAGACAATAGAACAGGAAGGACAAGAGACCTCTTCCAGAAAATTAGAAACATCGGAGGTAAATTCCAGGCCAAAATGGTTATGATCAAAAACAAAGATGGCAAGGACCTAACAGAAGAAGAAGAGATCAAGAAAAGGTGGCAAGAATATACGGAAGACCTGTATAGGAAGGATAACAATATTGGGGATAGCTTTGACGGTGTGGTCAGGGAGCTAGAGCCAGACATCCTGAAGACTGAGGTTGAATGGGCCTTAAGAAGCATTGCTAATAACAAGGCAGCAGAAGATGACGGCATCCCAGCTGAACTGTTCAAAATCTTGCAAGATGATGCTGTCAAGGTAATGCATGCTATATGCCAGCAAATTTGGAAAACACAAGAATGGCCATCAGATTGGAAAAAATCCACTTATATCCCCATACCAAAAAAGGGGAACACTAAAGAATGTTCAAACTATCGAACAGTGGCACTCATTTCACATGCCAGTAAGGTAATGCTCAAGATCCTGCAAGGTAGACTTCAGCAGTTCATGGAGCGAGAATTGCCAGATGCACAAGCTGGGTTTAGAAAAGGCAGAGGAACTAGGGACCAAATTGCCAATATCCGCTGGGTAATGGAAAAAGCGAGGGAGTTTCAGAAAAAGATCTATTTCTGTTTTATTGACTATTCTGAAGCCTTTGACTGTGTGGACCATAACAAATTGTGGCAAGTTCTTAGTGGTATGGGGATACCAAGTCATCTTGTCTGCCTCCTGAAGAATCTGTATAACGACCAAGTAAGAACAGACCATGGAACAACGGACTGGTTTAAGATTGGGAAAGGAGTACGGCAGGGCCGTATGCTCTCACCCTACCTATTCAACTTGTATGCAGAACACATCATGCGACATGCTCGGCTTGAGGAATCCAAGGCTGGAGTTAAAATCGCTGGAGGAAACATTAACAATCTCAGATATGCAGATGATACCACTTTGATGGCTGAAAGCAAAGAGGAACTGAGGAGCCTTATGATGAAGGTGAAAGAAGAAAGTGCAAAAGCTGGCTTGCAGCTAAACCTCAGAAAAACCAAGATTATGGCAACCAGCTTTATTGATAACTGGCAAATAGAGGGAGAAAATGTAGAAGCAGTGAAAGACTTTGTATTTCTAGGTGCGAAGATTACTGCAGATGCTGACTGCAGTCAGGAAATCAGAAGATGTTTAATCCTTGGGAGAAGAGCAATGACAAATCTCGATAAAATAGTTAAGAGCAGAGACATCACACTGGCAACAAAGGTCTGCATAGTTAAAGCAATGGTGTTCCCCATAGTAACATATGGCTGCGAGAGCTGGACCATAAGGAAGGCTGAGAGAAGGAAGATCGATGCTTTTGAACTGTGGTGTTGGAGGAAAATTCTGAGAGTGCCTTGGACTGCAAGAAGATCAAACCAGTCCATCCTCCAGGAAATAAAGCCAGACTGCTCACTTGAGGGAATGATATTCAAGGCAAAACTGAAATACTTTGGCCACATAATGAGAAGACAGGACACCCCGGAGAAGATGCTGATGCTAGGGAGAGTGGAAGGCAAAAGGAAGAGGGGCCGACCAAGGGCAAGGTGGATGGATGATATTCTAGAGGTGACGGACTCATCCCTGGGGGAGCTGGGGTGTTGACGACCGACAGGAAACTCTGGTGTGGGCTGGTCCATGAAGTCACGAAGAGTCGGAAGCAACTGAACGAATAGACAACAAAGTGTTTATTGCAAGAATGTACCTTTTGCTCCTACACTCGGCTTTCTGTTCTTTAATGAGTGAGTCAGAGTTTCAGACGCAAGAACTGAACTATCCAGTAGTTGAAAAAACCCCAACAAAGCAGATTTGCACATTCAAGTGGAGACCTACTTCAGTATGACAAATAATTCAGGTGGCAGAGAAGCACCTGAGAGCATTACGAAATGGTTTGTAGATGTTAGAGCTTTTCTGTTGCTTCTGGGAGATGCTATAAACAGTGTGTTATGCTGCAATGTCAGTTCCAGATAGGGAGAACCCTGAGAGGTGTTGAATAGTATGATGTGTTCTCTGACTTTGACATGAGCAGCTGACCAATATGTTTTATCCCTTCCTTAAGCTCCTTGCCTATCAGAGCTCCTCTGGGGAGCCAGCCTAAGACTGTTTTAGACATTCCTTATTCTCTCAACTTCTTTACTATGGCCAGCACAAGCCTGAACTTTGCTTTCTCTTGTGCTAATGAAACATCTCCCTTTGGGTTAGTCTTGCCAATTCAGCTGGGAGTTCAACTCACACTGAATATGAGCTCATGGCTGGCCAGTCTAGTCTGCAGTCTTTTTTTTTTTTTAACTGCATGATTGAGGCAAGTTTAAGTGTCTCAGCAATGAGTGAATAGGTGCCATTCACAGCACTGGCCCAAACATTAATTGTTTTTAAGAATGTGGGTGGCAAGGCTGGAGATGCTACTTTTTCTCTGCCAGTTTCTTTCTTTGCAGCCTGCACTGGAACTCCCTGTGGCAGCCTCCTTTTTCTCCCTCTGCTAACTACCATTAAGTCTTGCCCAGTAGAGGCCAAACTTTGATAACATGACTTATCCAGTCTGACTCCTTACCATAGCTAGCCTCTTCCTTGGGGGTGCAACTCTGACGATTGTCCTGGCAACCCACATAAAAACTGTGACCAGAGATTGCCAAGTCACAGCACTGCACAAGGCCAGCTCAGTCAGCTTTCTTCAGTATCATGGCTAAGCAGCCTGAAAGAGGATGTGGATGATCAAGAACTTATTTTTAAATTTTTGAACATGTTTAAGATGGAGGAGGACACTTTCTGCATTGTTTCATCCTGAATGGCTTAGGCTCTTTGCTGGATAATTCCTCATGCCTTTCCTTGCAGAGGAACCTGGCTATTGCAGAGAAGTTAGCATTTCAGTGGGATATGCCTAACCTACTGTATGTCTAAAGATACACACAACTTGATCCTATCTATACTTAAACAAATAAGATTTTTACGGGGCTTTCTCCCAGGCTAAAACACATAGTCTGCAACCCAGAGGATATATACCTGGAAGTGGGTGATAGTTAGTTCTGAATAAACATGGGTAGGGTTAACGTGAAAGTTTTACTGCACTCCATCATTATATAATGAAAGCTTGCACACCTGACTTTTAACATGTCAGGGTCATGCACAAGCTTGGGTGGAAGCAAAGCATTTCACCAGGTCAAATAGATCACATTTCTTAAAGTCACCAGACAAATGGTGTTCCTAAAGCATAGGGTATCACCCCAGATGGTCAAACAATAAGGAAATAACTTCATGGAATTTGGATGTAACCGTTAGGAACATTGGCTTGTCACTGGAAGTAATGGTTAAAACTCTAGCACAATGTAATGAGACAAAGGTAGTAGATATTGGAATATTTTGATGGAATGAATATGCACACACACTCACACACACACATGCAGGATGGTGGTGAAATTACTTTCCCAGAAAACTGGCAGAGCAGAAGGTGGGAAGTAGAAATCTTATGTATACACACACTCTGCCTGGCTCCCAAGTGCTTCCCCAGCTTGCCATAGTTTGGTTTACTGACTTATGCAGTACACTGACCTTTTCACAGGATAAGCCCAGCTTCTTAGCCAGCAAGTAAAGCCTCTTGAGACATGACTTACTCAAATAGCCATAGATCATTTTCAACTCGAAAAACTCAGAACCCACTTTCCTATTGGACTCTCCAAAAATAAATCACTTGCCAGTTCAAGGCCGGAAACTGACAAGCTAAATATTGTTTCATCTAAATCATCTTTCAACGTAGGCAGCCAGAGCTTCAATTTCTAATATGACAACTGCTAGCAAATCATATTTTATAGCACAATTTACTATTCTGCTGGTGGTCTACTTACCTTCAATGGGAGAATGTTAGTCCCCTGCATCTCCCTCCATATGTAGATGGTAGCTATCTATTCTAGAGAGGTTCTGTCCTAAGGGAATTCCATGCAGATGACAAGTTAACAATGGAGAAAGCTGTAGACTTTTGCTTTCCTTTCTCCCTGGGATCTGGAATATAAGCATCCCAGGCAGAAACAGTTTAAAAAGCAGTACCCCAAAGTTGCTAGCACCTGGGCATCATTGCATTCTAAGTGTTAGGAAAAGAGGGTGAGGCTTGTAGGAAAATGAGAAGGGACCATTGGAACAGGTTAGAATTGGTTGGAAAGATGTTCCTTCCCAACTCCCTGCTATGATCCAAGTGGATTTCTTGGAAGACCAAGTGGGAAAAATTCCAGTTATGAACTGTTTACGAGAGAACTTAGGAGAGAGTTCTGGCCAGATTCATATCCCAGATTGTTGCTCAGCCATCCAGCTTGGACCCATGTTGCAGTTGCTGTCATTATTGCCAGCAGCAGGCGGGGAACACCACGGAAATTAATGCACTAATAATTCCAGTAAAGATACAAAAAATTACTCCTCTTTCTCCCCTAGCATGTTTAATATTAGAATGTGCTGAAGAAGTTCTGGAGGCTTCTCCAGCACAAGGCAGAAATAGGTGCTCCAGACAAGCTACATGGAGGGCCTGTGGAGAACTCACCTGATGAACCTCCTGTTCTCAACAGGCCCTCCATTTACAAGTTCTGCACCAGCATATAGTATGTGAGTACTTGATCAGGACTCAGAAACCATAATATGGTTGGCATTTGACTGTGTAATCTTGAGGACTCTGATTTGTTTAAAAATCATTAAATTAACGTGGTGTTAATAATTTGATACGAGATATAACAGAAGTAGCATTTATACAAGTCATGAACATTGATTCAATCCTTGGTACTAGTAAAATTGGGACATTGCATTCAATACACATATGTCGGTGTGGAGGTGTAGATTGCTTGGATTTATTGTATATATTTCAAACACTGTATAGTCTTTGAAAAATAGAACAGCTATAGATGGATGGAGGTTCTGCTGTCAGAATAAACAATGAAACTGTCATACAAGTTGTAGAACCTTCTCCAGTGTCTTGCTGCAAGGAATTTTCTTTTCCAAAGGCTATCAAATCTCTACCTGCAGCAGAAGGTAAAATCAGCCCAAACACACATTTATCACTTCCATGGAAACTTATTTATAAGAGTAGCAGTTTCTTTCTTGCTGCTCTTTCAGGCATCTATTGGAGCTGCTGCTTTGTCATCGAGGCTTATATATTAGGAATGGACAGAAGGTAAATTGTTAGTAGATGTCAGGAATTCTTAGTAGAGGTGATTTTCAGTAGAGCCACATGTATTTATGACTCCCGATCCTCTTATAATAGCGGCAACAAACACTTTCATCCTTAAGTTTAATTATTGAGAAAAAATTATTGGGGAAAAAGTACAAGCTTCCTGAAATGTTTACTCAGATCCTATTGGGTGCTGCAAATTTGTCTCTATGGAGCTGGAAGTCCTCCTTTAACAAGATGGCACTCTCATGATGGTGGTCCAGTACTGAGTCAAAACTGAAGTGTCTGCATGGATTTCAGGAGTAATGAGGCTCTTTCATTACTTCTGCTTGAACTCCTTAAATTGTTCTTAGAAGAACTTTGGAAATTTTGTTCCATGTTCTTCCATGCATCTCTATTACCACACCAGTTACATGACTGACCGTTAATTTATTCTGATGGCACATTAGCGGTGTTCTTATGAGATGCTAGATAAGCATTTTCCAATTGGCCACATGAGTTGGGAATTCTGATAGAAGTAGTCCTAACAAATCTGGAGGGCACCAGGTTGGGGAAAGCTGTGCTACATTATATACAGTTTGGAAATTATTACTTTCAACTGGGGAGAACCACATTACTTGCTATCAGGATTGACTCTTAAGAGGTGCTAATGGTGATCATGATTTTTGGAATGTTTAAGGTTCATTGTGACGAGTCAAAATGTTTGGTCCTGAGTCTTCTATTCTTCAACATTTCCATTAATGTTAATGTTAAAAGGAATGCTTATCAACTTTAAAACGGGGGGTGGGTGGGCAGGGGATACTTGGCTTGGCAATAATACGTGTGAAAAGGATCATTAATCTGCAGCTGGTCACCAACCAAATATGAATCACCAATGTGGCTGTCAGATTGGCAACTGCTATCAAGAGAAAATAGTTTCCAAACAATGGGAAGGTTTTGTTCCACACTGGTCACCATATTGGTGAAAGATTCAGAAAAACTGGACCAAGAAAAAGTAACAAGGAAATCTGTTTAACCTTCAAAGAAGAGGATGGGAGAACAAGGTCGCACTTTTCACACAGTCAAGACATGGTCCTTATTGTACCAGAAAACAGAATAATTCTCTTAACTTACAGGAAGGCAAATTCTGATTGAATGATAGGAAATGCTTCTTAATGAGGTGAGTCATTAGACAGCAGAACAAGGGCATCTGAAGGGGGGGATCAGAAAAGTCAAGATGGTGGCTGTGACTGCACAATCAAAGCCCTCCCTCATTTTACATGTGATTGTAAGGTCACAGCCACCAACCTGATGTTGTTTTGACTCCCTTTGAGGATGTACCTGCAGCACAACTAATTACTGAGGAGGTGGATGTGTTCAAGCAGAGCTGAGACTGCCATCTATTGGAATGCCTTAAATCAGATTTTTGCACTGAGTAGTGGGATAGACTTGGTGGATTGCATTTTCTTACTTTTTTGAGTTTCTTGTTAATAGCTGTGAAAAAAATGTACCTGTTGATAAAAGCAATCACTATATCATTATCATATCTGAATATAAGATGAGAGAGAGAGAGAGAGAGAGATGACAGATGATAGAGACAGACAGACAGACAGTTAAGGTCAAAGTACAGTGCTGGTAATAACTAATAACACAGGAAGAATAGTATAGCCTCCTTTTATCAACAGCTAAGAGATTATCAGAAGGATTACCTATCAAATAATTAGCTTGCCGCTGGGCAGCTATAAAGAAATCCAGTTGAAACCACAGCTTGCATTATTACTTTGTGATTCATTCCATACTCCACAAGTTCCTATTCTGCCTTCTTACCCTGGAAACCGAACCAACTTTTCAAAGAGACGGTGTTGCTGCCCATACTGGGGTCCTATAGTGAAAAACTTTATTCAAGAAAAAATTTCTTCAAGGTTAAGTAACTGGAAAAGTACATTTCCCAGGTTCTAATGCAGGTATAATGAACTTGGCATGTTGCTTGCTTTTTTAAGAGCACTACTAATGCATAGTACATTAACTAATCAGGCAGCTTTTTGATATTGGATCGCGCACAATATCACCTAAGAAGATCAAAACAGTACTTCACACACACATATATGCACAATTCTTTTCTATACTTTTCAAAAGGACCTAGTTAATAATTCAGAAACATTTAACAATTTGAAATAATGGTGTCTAACTGTATCCTTCTAGTTGTGGAATGACTCACAGAAGTATGGCAGTGGAAGGGAGTACCATGATCATGTAGTCCAACCCCCTGTTCAGGAACACCAGTTAAACCATCCTTGAGAGGTGACTATCCAGCCTCTTTTTTAAACCCCTCAGAACTATAGAAACAGCCCAAATAAAGCATAAATAAACACCCAGAGTCCCTCTTCTTGGGGGAGATGGGCGGTGGCAAAATTTGAAAAATAAATAAATAAATAGACAAACAATGATCAGACCAGGTGGCTGTATATTTACCGCCATATGAAACAATCCACCATATTGAAACCTTCAATCAAGAATTCTGCTCTAGCAATATTAGAACTGACTAGAGAGTGGACAATTTAAGGAACCAGATTACATTTATTGGGGGGCAAAGTATTCCAAAATCTTAGCATCACAATAGAAATATTCCAAACCCATCATTACCTGCATTAGAACTGAAATAATGTGCAAGCTTTCAAGTTCCCAGAGCATTTCTCAGGGAAGAAGATAGCATGTAAAGCAAGAAGAAGGATAGCTGGGAGTAAAAATAAAGTGGCCATTGTTGAAGCTGTAGTATCTGCATGGATCCACTGTTTCGCCATGAACTGAAGGAGGAGATGACAGCCATCCAAATTAGACTCTATCAAATGCTATTAGGGTTTCAGTACCACTTGGGACTCTTCTGAGGGCTGCTAGGATGAGGAAACAAATCACACATTTATCCCCTGTTCTTGAGACTTAGGTTTTTTTTTCTTAATAGACAACTCTGTTTCCATTCTTGTCTAAAATAACTCATCCTAAAAGGCTCAAATGCTGGGAAAGGTGGCAGAAAAGAGAAGAAGAGGATGATCAGCAGCAAGGTGGATGGACTCAGTTACAGTGGCGATGGGTGCACCATTAGAAGATCTCAAGGACCAGGTTAGGGATAGATCATCATGGGGAAAATCTATCTATGTGGTCACTAGGAGCCAAAAATGACTTGATGGCACATAATCAATCAGTCAGTCATGACCAGCCACATCTTTGTCACAGGAGAGGGAATGTTGTTGAAAATTAAGCACATCTTTCATATGGAAGGGTTAAATTCTGGAACCACCTTCCCCAATCTGAAACTGTATAGATGTCTTGTGTCTGCAGCTCCAGTACTTCAGAGGGCACCAGGTTAGAGAAGACTACTTTTGAGGATTTGGGAAAGACAGTGTCTTATATTATTTGTGCCTGGATTAAGGCTATGACAGAAGCAGCATGGCTAAAGCCGAGGACAAATAGAAGACCAATATTATCTCTTCCATAGCTATCCGAATTGTGCAAGAGTTATAGCAACTACAAATCATTGCTGGCTGGCTAAACCTGTTGCTAGCCCCTTTCCATCTTTGGTTGATCCCAGAAAAGCTAAGGACAGTTTAATCTGCTTAATACTTGGATGGGAGATCACCAGGACAGCCCAGGACTCTAGCCTAAACTGGGAAGGAAAACAAAGCAATAGAACCAAACATCCTGAAAACCACTGCCCACACTGGAAAATTATAGTAATTCCAGTGCTTTATAATTACAGGTAGTCCTCACTTACTGACTACTCATTCAGTGACCATTCAGAGTTGAGATGACACTGAACAAGTGGTTTTTATGGTTTATTCATTCAGTCGCTTCCAACTCTTCGTGACTTCATGGACCAGCCCACGCCAGAGCTTCCTGTCGGCCGTCAACACCCTCAGCTCCCACAGGGACGAGCCCGTCACCTCTAGAATATCATCCATCCATCTTGCCCTTGGTCGGCCCCCCTTCCTTTTGCCCTCCACTCTCCCTAGCATCAGCGTCTTCTCCAGGGTGTCCTGTCTTCTCATTATGTGGCCAAAGTATTTCAGTTTTGCCTTGAATATCATTCCCTCAAGTGAGCAGTCTGGCTTGATTTCCTGGAGGATGGACTGGTTTGATCTTCTTGCAGTCCAAGGCACTCTCAGAATTTTCCTCCAACACCACAGTTCCAAAGCATCTATCTTCCTTTGCTCAGCCTTCCTTATGGTCCAGCTCTCACAGCCATATGTTACTACGGGGAACACCATTGCTTTAACTATGCATGCCTTTGTTGTCACTGTGATGTCTCTGCTCTTAACTATTTTATCGAGATTTGTCATTGCTCTTCTCCCAAGGATTAAATATCTTCTGAACAAGTGGTACTTAAGACCAAAAGTTCTAGCCATCACAGCACCCCCATGGTCATGTGATCGTGATTCAGGCGCTTGGCAACTGGCTCTCACTTATGACAACTGCAGCATCCCATGGTTACATGATCACCATTTGCGACCTTCCCTGCCGGCTTCCCACAAGCAAAGGTAATGGGAAAGCCAGCAGGGAAGGTCACAACTTGCTCTGGTAAGTCCCCTTGGCCTTCCTGTGCTCGCACCACACCACACCACCCACCTCCCAGCTTTCCCGCACTTGCACTGCACCACAGCAGCCCCCTCCCCCAGCCTCCCCCAATTCACACATGGCCTGCGCCAGGCCTCCCCCACCTCCCTGCAGCAGCACCCCCCCACACACTCCTTACCTGGGACTCCTGTCACTTCCCATTTAACAACCCACATGCCTTGGAGTTACAATGGCAACAGGAACTGACAGGATTGTCATCGCTAAGCAATGTAGTCATGTGACATTGCGCCTTACAAACTCATCTCTTAGCGCTGGCAATTCCAGTCCCAACTGCTGTTGTAACCTGAGGACTACCTGGTAGTATATATTTTACGCTTATCTTATCTGAATAATTTCCAGCAAGTCCTGAATCTCAGCCAAGGTAGATACTATGTCTCCAGCTAAACAATCTGTGTCCTTAGCTAAACTCCACGACCCTGCTCACAGTTATCCCAGTATATTCACTATATTCAGCATAGTTTATTTCCAAATTAGAATGCACAGGGTTAAAGTTTTTCTTTTCTTTTGTTATATGCAACATGTGTAATAAAATCCTGACAAATTTATTGGGTTGAATGGGAGCTATATTTCCTCTTCCTGAATCCTGCCCCATAACTTGCCAGCAAGAAGAGGCGTTCAGATTAGGAAGAGGCTAAAGCATGTCCCCGGGCTAGGATCATGACATGGCAATTTATGAACAACAACAACAACAAAAATACCCTGGCATTCAACAGCAAACCAAGTGATTGACATTTAATCAGAGGAAATATGAGTGTAACCCTTCTTTTTGTTGGCTGCATCATCCCTATCCACCAAACTGTTACTTTAATAGTGCAGAATAAAGGTGGGATCACCTGGTGTCCTACTTTCCATCTTTATTCTGTTGCTATTCTTGACATAAATGATTAAAGCTGAAATAGCCAAAAGATACTCCCTTTGGGACTATCCACACTAACTATCGTCAGGACTGTTTCCAGTGGCTCAGGAAACTTCTTTTGATATATAGTTTTAGGTATAGATGATGTAGGTTGTTGCCTATAGTTCAGGTTATCCTCTCCCTGCTTGTACCTGTTTTTGTCCTGTTTTGTCCCATTTTGTCAATGCTTGTTTTGATCTAGATACAGGGACTGAATGAGTGTGTTCAACGTGCAGACTGGACTGGATGTTACCCACAGTAATTTTACAACACTTTTCTAGTCCAAGCACTCTGCCCCTCTCTAGATTTTGGACTTGTGTTTACAGTACTTCTTTAGAACTTATAGGGAGAAAAAGCAGCTTGGAGAAATGGTAATTTGCAGCAGCAAGACTGGGTCTATAATAGTTCAGCTGATTTTAATTAATCACAGGAGCTCTGTTCTTCCTTACTCACCAGTTAATGGAAACCTTTGCAGCATTTATGAAGTTACTTTGCTTGAGTGCAAAACTCAGGCTGCAATAGATCTTTAAGTTTCTTTCATGAACTTTCATCAACTTTAATTGCTGTCATTTCTTTTCTTTTGATGTTATTAGTACATTTTTCAAATCTTACATCTTTACTCTCACAATGGAAAAATCCAGCAATCCCCAGAGTGTGATGTTAGACTTTTTGTACGACAAACTCAGAATTTATTCAAGCTAAGAACTATTCCAGTACAATAATATAATACAGCTTCTGGCATTGAAAATATTTCCCAAGATCTTCACACCCCCTTTTAAAGACTGTAAGAGAGTTTGCTTCTGGATACAGCATTTCTATTAACATTCTGTTTGGGCATTTATAACTATATATAGGAGAGCCAGTTTGGTGTAGTGGTTAAAGGCACCATGCTAGAAACTGGGAAAGCATGACTTCATCCTGCCTTAGGCACAAGTGGAGTTAGTCATTTCCCATGACCCATTACTTCTTCTTCTTTTTTTGTTGTTCTCCTATCTCAAAGATGCTATTTGCTTATTGGGGAAACAAGTTTGAGAAGAGAAGGAGATAAATTGAGTAAACCAACTCCCTCCTTTAGAAGTGGAGTTTCTTATCAAGAAATCCCTGTGTCTTTTCCTATTCCATTTCAGTCTGAAACCTGTGTTTTTATTTTATTGTTTCTGTATTTCCTGGGAGCTCAACAAGCCTGGTCCAACAACATTCTATCTTAAAGTGCAATAAAACAAAAAGAGTGCACTCAGACACTCAACTGTGGGTTGCATTGCAAGATGGAACAATAAAGCATACTAATCCTTATTTTATATATTTCCCATTTTTAATAAATGGCTGCACAATCTGATTTTCCTTAAAGTAATAACAGCTTTTTATTTTAACAGTTGAAATGGAAACATCTTACTCCAACTTGCCTGAGTTTCTTCTGGAGTGTCAATGACTCAGAGCCTTCAGCTTGATTTAGCTCACTAAATCTCCTTCTGTATCCTCTATGTGAGGTTAGTTCTGCATCATGAATCAAGGGATAATAATGTGGCACTGTTTTTTTTAAAACAAACAAACAAACTCTGGACTTTTCCTATCATTTAGCAGTAAAAGGAGAGGTGATGATTTGGGGGCTGCTGGGCCAGCCAGCTAGCTGATACCAGAGCCCACCATTAGCTTTCAGATGGCAAGGTTCCTCTATCTTATCTTGTCCTAATTGCCCTTGAATAGATTCACAGGATCCTGCACTGCAGTGGATGCAGATCTACATTGTAGTGGATGAAGAGCTACAGATTATTATTGCTGGGATTGCTTATTATTGCTTATTATTGCAATAATGGGATTGCTTATTATTGCTTATTATTGCTTATTACTGCAGTAATGGGATTCCTTATTATTGCTGGGATGTATGCATTGTCATCTAATTTTTATTTTACATTTTAAAATTGTGGTTTCAGTGCATTTGTAAACCACCTGGAGAAAACTTGGGTTAGCAATGCAAACTTGGTGAATAGCCAAGTTTTCAAAGTCTTTCTGAAGGTGAGGATGGAGAAGGGGGCATGCTTTGATTTGTAAATTGTGCTGAGAACACCATGCAATAGATAAATAAATGCATATCCACATGTCTAAACTCATTGGCTCCCTTCACAGCTCAGCTACTGAATATAAGGAGGTTACAGATAAGACAGCAGTTCTAGCAGGTACTGATATATTCAGAGAAAATGGCCATAGATTGTGGAGAGGAAAGTAATTTTGCTGAAACTATCCAACTGGTATGTTCAAACTATTGTCTTCCCAATGGTTTTAATCAAGCAGCTTGTCCAAAATCAACCAGTGGAGCAGGAGTAGTCTTTTTCAAAGCTGGTGAAGACAGCTTTGGCTCCTGATAATCAACAGAAACATGAGAACTAAACCATTCTTGGTTTCAGTCAGGAACTGGCCTTGCTCATTGCCAGTTTTGAAAATGATATGCAGCCAGTTGTGAAAGGCTGTATAATGCCAAAAATTGTGGACTAAGAAAAGAGATGGGATATATAATTTATAGTTTCCTAAACCTGATAAGAAAAAAATGTATTTTGATAGGCAATGAACATTTTGAATGTCTCTCATTAAGTATGTCTTCTGTAATCTATTTGTTGAGAGCAGACATGTTAAAACAGTTAGTAAAAAACAAGATTTCTGCCTTGAACTGGTCTGAACTGTATAAGAAAATGCATGTTGCAGTCCTCTCACTTTGCCTCCCCTCTCAAGGCCATTTTGTTCTTCACTAACAGATTTGCTCTGCCAGCCCTTAGCTCTGGCTGCTTCCAGAATGCAGGACAGGATGAACTTCCCAGGAATGGGTAAACCAAATTGTCACTGAAATGATCAGGAAATTAGCTGTGTGGATGTTTGTTTGTTTGCTTGCTTGTTTTAATCGAACAAACTGTTTGATTTCCTGAACCAATTCAAGGGACCCATATGATGATCTCACACCCTCCCTGACAGCTTCTGAATCCCATCTGTCAATGCCCCCTGTATGCAGGGAGTGGGAAGGAGGCAGCTGTAGCAACAGGAGTGCTTTGAGGAATAGCTGGGATACGTGGGACAAAGGTAAGAATTAGTGGCCGAAGAGCAGCAAAGACACAGGAACACGTCAGATCTTAAGAATGTCATTGCTTGAGCACATAATGTTAACTTGTCACTCAGCTACCCCAGGAAGCAACAGAGAAGGAAGGAAATATCTCTGCAAAAAACCTCTGGACTGAAAAAAAAACCCTTAGAAAATTAGTTCTGGGCCCAGAAAAAACTGCCTTGCCAAAGCAGGCAGAAGAATGAAGTTTTCTTGAGAATCTGTACCTTTCCCTTCTTGGGGTTTAAAAAGACGCAACTCTGCTAGGACGTGATTCCTTGTTATTAATAATAAATCTTTACCTAGAAACGGCTTACCAGTTGATTATTTTCTACGGTCTCCGGGCATTGTTCTTTATGTCACAGACTCTTAAGCAAGCCAACAAAGACTCACCCATTGTATTCAAGAAAACTTTTATTTGGCACCTTCTCAATGTCAGTCTAAGATGACCTCAGGATGGAGCCCTGGAGTGATGATTATACCATGTTCCATGGCAAAAACAGTTTCTGTGTAAATAAATATATATCTTTCCTATTTATTTATTTATTTATTTATTATTGAATTTATATGCTGCCCAACTCCCAAACAAAAACAATTTGATAGTATTTTGATAGTACAAAAACAAGAAAAGATGGAAAGGAAAGGAAAGGAAAGGAAAGGAAGGGGAGGGGAAGGGAAGGGAAGGGAAGGGAACAGAAGGGAAGGGAAGGGAAGGGAAGGGAAGGGAAGGGAAGGGAAGGAGAAAACCAAAAGGAGGCTCCACAATCACCCTGTCCCCAAGGCCTGGGAGAACAACCGGGTCTGCAACAATTTCCTGAACGCCATATGGGTGGGAGTCTCAGCTGTCTGAAACAGTGTGCCAAGTCATTGACCCTGCCACTGAAGAGAGTCAAAGAACTGGCAAGCCCTGCTTGGATGAGGCTTCGATGATTTAAAGGTGATAGGCAAGTTCATCCTTGGCAGAGCCTGGCTCCGGTGGTCTTCAAGAAGATAGAAACTTTGACTTGTCATTCCCACCAGGCTTAAGGTGTCAATGAAAGGGATTTAGAAAAAAACATCTGACATCTGTTTCTCTGGCCTTTACTGGCATAGCTTCCAAGTCCTGTTCTGCTAATTTTGGTATCCAGAATCTGAAAACACCGTGATGATGCTTAAAAAAAAATCTCATCAATGGAGAAAGCATCCCTTGAACAATTCCTCTTCTAGGAACAACTGTAAAAACTTCATTTCACAAGGCAATATTTATTTTTAAGAAACTCTCATAGTTCTACTACGCTCAAAATTGACCACACAGCAGGATGGCTGTTCACATTTCATGAAGGAGGAAAATGGGAAAAGAGCAACAAGGCTGGATAAATTTAAATGTAGATTTGGAAAGAGCGGGCTGATATTTCATTTATTTTATACTGCTTAAGTGGATTCTGTTCCTGCTTACATTTCTTCTTGTCTGATTTTATTGATTTATATATCTACATTCAGAGACCACCCTACTCTAGTGGGCTTACAAAAAACAAACAACCCTATATAGAGAGCAAAATAATTTTTTTGGTATACTATTATATCTCTTCTTTAGGTGTTTCACTAAACTAAACCAAACCAAACCTCATCTGAAACCTGCTTCCTGCTAGCTCTATCTATGTCATCGCAGTAATCTATGGATGTTTGGGCTGCCTCTTTCCACCAGGACCACTGACTTTGCATGTCCAGACATCCATCATGTTATCACTGCAATATTAAAGTAGACCATGGGACAAGAGCTCTTCAGTGGCAACAGCATTAAAATAAAGAAGTATTATTTATTGGGCATGCTGACTTAAGGCTCAGGAAGCCTGTCCTATAACTTCGGCGTCTCTTGAGCAGATCAGCTGGCCAGATACATTCCGTATGCTGCAAAACCCTAAGACCTTTCTTAGGCTTCATTTGATTTCTTCCATTTCAATTTTATAAGGAGATTCCACATAAGAAAATTGTGTGATATTTGGAGGATAATGGCAGAGGATAGGAGTCTCATTTATTGATTTGGATTTTGAACAGAAAGGGCTGTGGAGATAAATGGGAACAGAACTGTCTCACTTTTTCCTTTACGATTACATTCTAGGCTTTAATGAGTTGGAGATACAACTAAACACTCTAACTACCAGTGATTTCACAAAGGCTTGGAACCTTCTGAAAGAGGGTTATTGTTTAAGAATACCAAATAATGCCACCTTCCAAACAGGGCTTTACCACTTTATTTTATAGCAGTAATTGAAGTTTGTCCAGTGAAACTGCATTCAAAGACAAACTGGAGAGAATATTTTCAGGGAGGCTACAAAAAATAGTACATTCTATAATTTATTTTTAGTTCTTCCAAAAGGAATCTTTTAGACGCTGGTTTCTTGCTCTCAGAAAAATTAACAGCTTGTTGACAAAGCTTGTAGGATACCTAAGTTTTGTCTGTATATTGTCTCGAGTTGAATAGTAATTGCTTATAATCTCTGAAATTTCTGCATGTGTGGTCAAGGCAGATAGACATTTTGCTCAGAGGCTGATTGTTTCTTCCCATTTTTAACAATAAAGCCCCGCATTTCCTCTTTAAATCCTTCCTTCCTCATTAGAATTTGAATGAGAATGGTGAATTTTCACCAGCTGGAGCAAAATGCTAAAGACACAGAATTAAAGAATTCTTTCAGTGCAGGGCAGCAATGCTTTCAGTGGGGGAGATTGGCACATATACGAAAGGTATGAGGTTGGACATGCTGTTGTAATACCCATGTTGTCTGTTCTGACACACACACATCTCCATACATACACACCCCGGATGCTGCTGGCACAGGTCCGGTTACCAGGTATCTGAACATGCCAAGAAAGACAAATGGAGAGGAAAGGAGGACGCACTAACGGTTTAATATTTGTATTTACATTTATTGGAGAGGAAGGGATGACAACTGAGTTAACAGGCACGCAATAGGGAATACACATGGAGAGGAATGTACTACTGCCAGCTGTTTGCCCAGTCAGGAGGCAAAAGCCTGCAGTGTGTAACTGATTAAAGTCTTGTCAATTTCAAGCAGAGCTTGTTAACTTGCCATTAGCACTTGCCGGGAAATCACTGAGCCAGAGAAAATCTGCTCAGTTAGATTCTCAAAAAACCAGACAACATTTTATTTTATGGCTATGCCTGCTGGATGGAGGACGTGAGGACAAAAAGGAGATGTCCTCCTTTTGCCAGATGTCTGCTAACCCCGGGCACAGGAGTTTGACCCGAGAACTAGATGCAACTGAAATCACAATCCTACAAAAGTCCACTCCTGTCCTGATGACTTTCCATGCCTGCTTATCTCAAACTCTCTTCATTTCTGTATTCTATTTCTTTTTGGGGGAGGAAGGGAGGGAATGGAGAATTGTGCTACTACTTTTAAACAACAGGGATCATTATATTCTTATGACTGTTTGCAAAATACTCAGAGATCTATCAAAAGACTCTAGTCTACTATCCGGTGCCCCTGCTTTAAATGTATGCGGAGACCTAATTTAGCTCCCTATAAATAACTTTCAAAATGTTTACTGGCTTCAGTTGCTGATACAAATTACAGATATTTTTGGTGCATGTGTCTTACATGTATGAAAGTAACTCCCCAAGTGGCATTGACACATAGCATGAGACTTAATGTGCCTTTTTGAGTCAATGCAAACAAACAAAAAAACTAGCTGTTTTCTGACATGTGTTACCTCTCACTGTTTATCCTGATTCTATTAATCACATGGACCATCAAATTGACTTGATTCATTTTACATTTCACAAGTCCAGAATATTGTATTTTAGGCAATCTTTGTACTTCCCTTCCTTAATTGTTTCCTCTCATTAAAAGGAACATTTAAACAAAATAGTTCATTCTACACCAAGGAAGTTAGTGTAGCTAAAACGTATATTAATCTTATAAAGCTGCCAGAGCTACTGAGCAATATTAGAATGACCAAATTATACGTAATTTCTTCTAAAGGCTGGACTGAAAACACTGTGGCCCTTGACATGAAAGACCACAACCTCTTTGCATATTCACAAAAATCTTTGCCTGATAAAAGTCTCCCTGCAGGTCTGGGAGAGAGATAGGACACCATGTGCTTGCAAACAGAAGACCTCAGAGTCACTCTAAGATGCCATGAGAGTAAGAACTCAATGAGTATTTATTTGGAAAGAAGGAGAGGGCATTGGCTGATAAAGGAGAAATAATTGGAAAGAATATATCCTTTCAGCTAGAATGATGGCACTGAGTGTTCATAGAATATTATAACTGTTTTTCAGTTTGCGTGATGGCTCTAACAGCCCTAAGTGGTATAAAGGTGATTCCTGCACTTTAATACCAAGATTACCATTGCAATTTTAAGCTAGTGTGAATAAAATGAATCATATAAATTATAGGGAAGATTAGACAAGGGGCACTGAAATAATAATAAAAAACTATAAATATATCTCTTTAAGGCAATTCTAATGCAAAGTGCATTTGAAACGTTGCTGTATTATTCTTTCGGACACCAAAAAACAAACAAACAACAATTTGTAGCAGGCAGTTTTGGATTTATAAATACCTCCATTAATGTGGTAGCTCATTGCTCTATAAAGTACAATGGAATGAACTATCAATGCTCCAGTGAAGTTTGTTTGTTCATGTAGAATCACAGAGTTGGAAAGTGATATTTAAGCTGTTGAATCCAAATCCTTGCTCAATGCCAGGATCCAGATTAAATTCTTCCCAACATAATTATCCAGTTTGTTTGTTTGTTTGTTTGTTTGTTTCCCTGCCTTTATTATTTTTATAAATAACTCAAGCTGCGAACATACCTAATAGTCTTTTTTCCTCCTATTTTCAGTTTCTGCATGAATATATCCAACGATGGAGAATTACCCCCTGACTGTCAGCTGTTGAACTGATCTTTACTTCTCTATTAATCAGGAATTCATCTATAAATGAGATGAACCTATCTTTGATAACAGTTTTCTAGTACCATTCATTATATATATGTATGAGTGTATATTTCACATATATTTCAGAAGATTAAAACACTGAGACTATTAAATCAGACATTTGATCAACAAATTGGCATGCAAAACTGAAAATATTCAGTGACAAGAAATAGTTGAAGCAAATAGACCCAAGAACTCTAGGTTGTTCATATATTTCAAGAGGTTAATGCCACATCTGACTTCTAACATGTGACCGTGAAGTGGTTCAGAAATCAGTGGAGTCTGTGCAGTGTGATATTTAGCATGTTTATTCAGAAAATGGTGTTGCTGATTATAATAGCTATTACAGGTAGTCCTTGTTTAGTAACCATAACTGGGACTGGCAATTCAGTCAAAGCAGTTGTTAAGTGAAACCATGACTGTGCTTATGATCTTACTTCAGCTTTCCTTACAAAGTTTGTAAATGTGAGGATTGATTGCAAAGTTACTTTTTCATCACTGTCATAACTGTGGATGGTCGCTAAACAAGGCAGTCACTAAAGGAGGACTGCTTGTATTGGGAATAAATATGCAAAAGTCTAAAGTCATGGTAAACTTAATGAGTTGCTTTTTTTCTCACTAAAACAAAATAAAGTCAAAGAAAATATTTTCCTATGCTCCTTGTAGATATCAGAAAATAGCATGTTTATGGCATTTTCCAATACGCTAATGAAAAGAAAATTTCATCTGATACTTCTTTCAAAAATGTAGCTGAAGATCCTGCTAACTCTCCCCCAACTCAGATTTTTCTCATTCCAGATCACACGGTAAACGCTCCTCTTATTTCCTTTAAATTGTATTTCATCTTGGGGCTCTGAAAACTCTCTCTTCCCTTCAAAAAACAAGGTAAGTTTCACCTTCTTGATAAGCACAATTTAGGAAAACCAACCAACCAACCAGCCAACCAAGAACACTTTCTCATATAAGGAAGAAAACTACAGCGGACAGTATTTGACAAGGACAGGATTGTACTTCCCCTGAAGGAGGAAGTGTACAATCTGGGATTCCTCCTGAATTCATGCTTGTTCAATAAATAGTGTCTGAGATCAGGAGAGCCTTTGGCTGGTAGAATGATTGTGACCTTTTTTGCAGCAGAGGGTCCCAGTGCTAGTAACTCCTAACTATATCACCTCAAGACTAAATTAGCTTTTGAAGACAAAGTGGAATCTTCAGCCAGGGCAACATGTGGCAGCAGTTACTGACGTGCGAAGGCGTTGGATGCCTAACCGTTTCTGAGTCCAGCTTAAAGTGCTGGTGATTATGAACAAAGCCATACATGGCTGGAATCTCAGTTACCTTTGGAACCAGCTGATCCAAGAAGAATCCGCTTGTCCAATATGGCCAACTCAGGAAAGGGGTGCTTCTCACTTCTGCTCCCTCCCTGGGAAGTGAGAGACGTCAGAGAACGAAATCCCCCCAGAGATCCACATGGCTCACACCCCAGTGTTGTTTGGGAAGCTTTCAAAGACCTGGCTATTCTCCCAGGCTTTGGAGAAGGTTGATGGTTGACCCCTGCTGGATGGTGGGGTTTTTTATTTGTTGGCTTGTTTATATGTTTGTCTTTGGGCTGCTCGGGATTTTTTTTGTTGTTGTTTATAATTTTTTGCTTTTTAAATTGTAAGCTGGAGTTGGGTGGCCTATAAATTGTATCAGTAAAATAAAGTTGGTGTGAGAAAGCAGGCCTTTTCCATTGTTGTTGTTGTTTATTCATTTAGTCGCTTCCGACTCTTCGTGACTTCATGGACCAGCCCACGCCAGAGCTTCCTGTCGGTCGTCGACACCCCCAGCTCCCCCAGGGACAAGTCCGTCACCAGCTCCCCCAGGGACAAGGCCTTTTCCATGGCTGCCCCATTTTTAGGAAAGTGGCAAAGAATGGGAGGGAGTTGTCATGTTTTGGGGCTTAATGTCTTGCTGGCCCTCCTAACCTTTTAAGTGTCTTAACCAACTGATGTTCTTGCTGTCATTTTTAAAATACGTTGTGATTGATGTACGTGTGTGTGTGTGTTTTGTAAGCTGCCTTAAGTCTTTTGATTTGGCAGGATAGAAATGATAAGAATAAATAGATTGATAGATACATTTCCAGAAAATATATTTAATGTTGGCTTTAATCTGTGACTGATTGGGAAGCAGTGGAATGTCAACTGGGATTTTTAAAAGAGCAGAGGGCTATATACAGTAAGACAGGGTGAAGATTGCTTGGCTAAATAGTGAACTGGTATGAAATGAACAACTGAAAATAAAAAATGTGGACATGGTATTTCCTGATGCTATAGTATGAGGGTGGGGGAAAATCATAAATAAAAGCATTGCTTTTTGAATTTTCTCTGGGCCTCCTCTGAGGGATTACATGTTGATTGTTAAGTAATAGCTTAATGGTGTGTCTCATGTTTTACATTCAGAAGGGGCAGTTTCAGTCCCAGGCATCTCTAGCTGAAGATCAGTTCACAAAAATGAACAGTGCAAATTTAAAAACCATCCATAGAAAAATTACCAAGGTAGAAAACAACCAATAAAATAATTATTTTAGAATATTTAGAACTGGAATGTTGGAGAAGACTCCTGAGAGTACCCTGGACAGTCAAGAAAACAAACAAATGGGTCATAGAACAAATCAATCCAGAGTTCTCACTTGAGGTACAAATGACTAGGTTCAAATTATTCTACTTCAGACACTATTTTATTTTATTTTTATCCTGCCTTTATTATTTTTAGAAATAACTCAAGGCAGCAAACATGCCTAATACTCCTTCCTCCTCCTACTTTCCCCACAACAACAACCCTGTGAGGTGAGTTGGGCTGAGAGAGAGGGACTGGCCCAAGGTCACCCAGTCGGCTTTTATGCCTAAGGCGGGGCTAGAACTCACAGCCTCCTGCTTTCTAGCCTGGTGCCTTCACCACTAGACCAAACTGGCTCCGAAGGCCTAACTCTCTAGAAGATGCTGTAATTGTGTAACAGTGACGATGGGTACACTGTTGAAGACTTGAAGGACCAAGTTAGGGTCTCCGATTGTCCTGGAGAAAATCTATCTATGTAGTTACTAGGAGTCAACACTGACTTGATGGCAAATAAACATCAATCAATCAATTTAGAGCATCTATAATGGAAACATTTATAGTATTGAAAAGCAGCATTTAATATTCATACGTAATCATTCTGAATCAGAAGTACAAGTCACAGAAAAAAAAGGCAAGCAGCAGTTACATGCTTTTCAAATTGCCTATAAAACAAGAACTTTGTATTTTATCAGTCAGAACTTTGATCATATTAGGGACTAGTGGAAAATTTGGAAATTTTATGCTAATTGAATGGAGACAAGCCTTTTCATATTGCCTCTAAAATTGGAATTAAAAAAGTATCTGAAATGTGGCATGTCTGATGCTCTGACAAAGTGATAAAAATGCCAGAAATATTCATGCTTTTGCTCTGAATGCATCATTTCAATAGGCCACAGCAAACTGACATCTCCAGTAATAGAAAACAAAAGACTGAAAACAACACTAATTAATGAAATAGTTCTAAATTGGTAATGAAATTAATTTCAACGAATCAATGACAAAACGAATGAAAATTAATGGAGAAACTAAGCACTTTTTTCTTGTGAATTTATTATAGGACACTTTTTGAAAAATACTTTGCAGATTTCATGGCAGGGAGATTTCCCCCCCTCCCTATTTTGCTATTGTTTCCATTGCATGAAATGTATGACAATAAACTTAAGGTATGTAATGAATATAATATTTTAATGTATACAGTACTTTTATAAATATAAAAAGCTTTGCTCTTGACTTTTAGGGAATACTGATTTTGTTTTATCATCTTTATTGGTAGAAGCAGATTGATGCAGAAAGAAATACAGAAATGTAGCACATATGTACAAAAATGGATAGAGAAACACGTTATTTATAAAAATAATGAAGGTGGGATAGAAAATAAATAAATAAATTAAAAAAATAAAACTTGAATGTGTACTTATTTAGCTATAATTTGCAAGAATTGACATATCATGTTTTCCCCCATTGTGAAAGTTACTTTTCACCATTGCACTTTCTCTTGTAAAGCAACCTTCCTTAAAATGAAGTTCACCAGATGAGATATTGTCCCATAAAAGTTAGCCCACTTTTCCATGTATGCTTGTTTGAACTCCATCCTATGATTATCAAAGAAGAGTTCTCTTCTATCTAGCCCCAGAGTTGCAGTCAGGCCCACAACTAGGGTCTCTGTCACCCAGGGCAAACATGAATTCCATGCCCATTTTGGCACCCCCCCAGCCCTCATTTTGGCCCTTCCCCAGTGCGGCACCCAGGGCACATGCCCCACTTTCCCCCCACCCAGTTGCAGCCCTGGTTGCAGTGACTGCATAAAAAATGAAATTAAATGAAGTAAAATAAAATTGGACTCTGTAGTGTTTATCCATATCAGACTATGAATCAGATAAGAACTATGGAAAGTTATGGGCCAAATTCAGCACACAGAAAAGTACAGACTGTAAGTGCCCATTCATAGCTGCAATCTTCATTCAGACGGAGATGGCCATCTGGAAGCCTGCTGCAACGCATGGACTCCTTATCTGGATGAAAATGAGAACTTTTAAAGATTGGGATGAACACTTGTTGTAAAGACAAAGAAGGTAGAACTCATGTTAAAGACAAGACATAGTTAAAAGCTTTAATAACCTCTTTAGACTCCTGAATGAGGAGCTTTGGACTCTTGAATGATGATTAAAATTAGATCTCCAATGTTCCATTCCTTGTATTCCAGTATGTGAGCTGTTTTAACGATTGGAAGAATAAGGATGTCTTTTTGCTTTCACCCTTAAGTGCTGATGCAACTTTGGAACAGCCTCATCCCCAAATCCAACATGATTTGTAAAATGGATTCAATCAGAGTAGTTGACAGAGCAGAAAAATCCCCCTAGGTACAGATCTGAAGGCTACAGGGCAGTAATGAATGTTAAGCTTCATATCCTGTGTAATCAAAATGTAAAATGTCAGTCCCTAGTTCTCCACATTAATCTGTTTTCTCCATAAGCATCTATACAACCAGGTTAGCACTGTAGCTAAACTGAGGGCATTCTCAGTGATTTTTTTCTAAAGACTTCTGAAAAGAAAGAACTCAACTAAGACCACAGTTCTCCAATACTGATGGCCTGGCAGTCAACATGCTGTATTTGGCTGATAAATTGCAATTGTTATTTGAATTCAATCACCCCATATCTCCACTTGGACTCCTGTTGAAATTCTGGGACATAAGTCTGAGATACTAGAGAGAAAGTGTCTTTGAACATGTGCAGACTACCTTTTCTTTTCCAGTTCTCAAGCACAGATACCCCCACCCACTCTCTTATTTAAACTTGAGCATCCAGCTTCATGGCTCTTTTATCAGCAGTCAGATAATCTATTCATGCTTAACAAAAAATCAGCTCTTGCATTGTTTTTTTTGCCCTATCTTGTCTTGTAATTCTTAAGGAAGTTCTTAGACTACAAATGCATAGATTGGTGTAAATCTGATTTGTTTTTCTGCCTACTTTACAGGGCAGATTTCAATTCCAGATTTATGACTAGATTTTTATGTTAAAGAATCTAGACATAGATTGAAAACTGTACAATAATATAATCAAGGGTTTGAATTGGTGGAGGGTTACTCTTGATTATTTTTTCTTTTCTCTGCAAAAATATGCTGTTCACTTATAGGAACATTGCAAGGCTTCCTAGAATGACTTTCTGCTATGAACATGTGGGCTTTTTTATCTGTGAAAAGAAAGAAAGAAGTTGGGGGGGGGGAAGAGTGCCAGCAACTCAGACATTTCAAAACTGAGCTGGATGTGGCAGGGAGGTGATGAGAATACAAATATAAACTGGATTTCATTTCTGCTAGTGTTCAATCTGCCATAGATCACGTGGGAGCAAAACCATCAAATCCACTGCCAGTAAGCTAGTGGTGAAATTCTCTTACATCCTTAGCTCTTACCTCCCTTTCCACCCACACAATGTTGTACTGTTGCCAGAAAACTATTTGGACGTGTCCTTAAGGTCACCAGCCAGGAAATGAGCTGAGGAAGGAAGGAAGGAAGGAAGGAAGGAAGGAAGGGAGTGAGTAGGATGAGCTTTAAAAACCATACATCGCACAAATTCACATATCTGTCTTCCAAACTAGCTATCCAATAAAAAGGTTGTATACAAAGCGTGGCATGGCTTCTCCACTACAATCCCACTATAAATATAATATTATTTATTTGGGCTGAGGCCTGGGAAACTCTCTCAAGCTGCTTTTTCAGCCTCATGAGGGCTGCAGGCTAAAATAATTATTTGGCGAGAAAACACACACACACACACACACACACACAAACACACTGAGGAGGAGTTTTTTTAAAAAAAATCCTTTCCTGATATCCGTTTATGGAAATACTGGATGTGCTCTGGCTGATTAACTGGTACTAAATCTAATTACAAAATATCCCCATTGTTTAATTTACCTTTTCTGATTTGAACCAACTCTTCAGTTGGGTGCTAATCAGATTTTCTGACCTGAAGAAAGGCGTGTGGCTCAGCGAAAGGCAGGCTGGCAATACATTACAGCGCAACCCAGAACAGACCGACAGGCTGTTCTCCCTGTGTGGCAATTTCAGGAGAAATTGCCATGCGAAAGCCTCACCCAGGCTGTCTGAGGTCTGCACAGTGTGCAGGAACTGCAGTTGTTTGATGTTGAAAGAAGAGCTAAGCAGAAAGGGGGACACAAACAAAAGCCTGGAAATGCCAAAGCAATGGGGTTCCCCAGTCTAACAGAGCATTATCTTATAGACAGCCACATTTCTTTATTTGAATTATCCATCTTTTTAGGGTTTCAAATAAATTCCACTTTCAGATTTGTAGGACTTAAAAAAGTAATGCATCCTAGTCAAAATGTTGGGTCTGATAATAAACTGTGAAGGATGGTAGTTTATTACTGCAGTAGGTGAATTTGAAGTGCCAGCTGATGCACAGATTTAGGCCCTACCTCAGTTAAGATGCCCTAGTGGCAGTAACCTATGTCCTGATCACCAGGCACTTGGGCTACTACTATATCCTCACATTGGCAGGCTTTGGAGAAGACTCAGAAGCTCCAATTAGTCCCAATTTCAGTGGTAACACTAGTGGTGGGACAACTCTACCATTGCAGAGTAACAGAAATTGTGAGGTTCTGACTGGCTTCCTATTAGCTTTGGAGCCCAATTCAAAATGCTTATCATTACTTAGAAGGCCCCACATGGCAAAATACAGGGTTATATCAGGCACTACCTTGCCCCAGTTAGCTCTTCCCATCTGGTTTGGCTTGCTCCTTGCAGGTGTTTTTTCAAAGGTTGCCCACAGTTCTTTCTTAGTGATCTTGCTACACATAATAATTTCAATCTAAAATCAGAGTGAAATATTGTACTCCTCTATGATGCCAAAATAAGCCTGTAAGTGATGATTTGCACAGTCACTTGAAACAAAATATGTAATTAGGCAGGCTGCCATTAGGAGAAGAATGTTCTAGGAAGGATCCAACAACCATTAAAACCTTATAAACCAGAGATCAAGAGTTAGACAACTTTTGGAAGCACATCTGTGATTTTGAGAGTTATTGGTGAATGCTTTCATAGAATGAATGACATAGGACACTTGCCTGCCATGGAGGGCATGGCCAGTCACATAGCACCCATTTAGCAGAAAGCAAACTAGTTTTCTTGGTTGCTCTTTACCAGCCTGGTAGGACCTAAAGCCATTGCTGCAAATAAATGGGTTGCTAGAAGCTAGTACTTGGCTTTGCAACTTGCCAACATTGTGTATTTTTATTAAAAGAATTTTTTGGAAAGTCAGTTGGGATAAAAGTGTCTGGGGCACATTGATTCCCACAGTTGCCTACCATGCTGTAGATTACAGAAATCAGATCTCGAAACATTTATTCCACTTTATCTCCAATAGCTGCTTCTCTTTCAAAACAGATTTGGAAAGAGATGATCTAGCAAAAATCTCTGTTTGATTTCAGATGTCTTCACTGGGTTGCCTCAGTTACTTGGGATGGCAGAACTGGAGACAACGCATTTTGACCTCTACTGCCAACCAGTAACCAAAAGGTTTATAACAAACAGGAGACCAGAATATCCCCTTCTGTCAACCATATATATAGCTGCTGTTTGAAAGCTTCCTTCCTCCTCTCTTCCCAATAATCTATTAATCTGTTTTATCTTTCAGTATCTATACAGTGTCCAAAAAATAAAATAAAATAGTGGGTTCTTGATGAATAATGATGATAGCAATAGTAATATGGATAACTTGGATAACCAGAATGTTTCAGCGGCTGTTCCTTCCTTCCTCTTTATTTTCTTTTTCCAGTTCTCTGAAACCAGATGTCACAGGAAATCATTTGAGAAATTGCTGGCAAACAGAGAACCACTGAGCATGATTTTAATGTCAAGTAAATCAAACAGTTCACTTCAAATGGCCAATTCTGTGCAGATCTGTGATAAACAGATGAGGATACGGTGAAAATCATCAGCTGCATGCAATGTCTTAGAATAGCATTCTTCAAGCTGGTAGTGTCCAAATGTTTCCTTTTAGAGCTCTCCTGGATGGATATGGTGTGAGTTATTGTCTGAGATATCAGGAGGGCACTAGGTTAAAGAAGGCTGCTTCAGAACACGAGCAAAACAGTGGCCAGTCTTCTGCTCTTTAAAATCCCTTTTTAATATAAGACGAGATGACTAGAATAATTCTGAAATTCATGATCTTCCACTCTTCTTGAAATGATGCTGCAAGGATCTATCTTTATTCTTACTCTTAACATTGTGTTTGGCATGCTTCTTTGACTGATATGGGTGACCATGTGATATACAGTATGTGGTTGCCTGACAATTCCAGAATGTGCTGCTGACTTGAAACTTGTGACAAAGAGTTCATGATGCTACAAGAACATAAAGGACATTTTTAATGTGCAAGGGACAAACAGGTCTTCTGCCATCTCATGGTGTAAGAGCATGACAACAACCTGCCGTGTTCAGCTGAACCTCTAAAGAAAACCAGGGAGCAAAAAAATTGACCCAGCTTTATATTTATCAGTTGATACATTATTTCTGGAAAATGATCATTACATTAAAGAAAAAGATATGAACACAGTAATATGTCTGTGGTGTGCAAAGTACACAATGTGATACAAGTTGGTCATTTTGTAATAAGAAATAAAGCTACAGATTAAATTTAAGATTAGATCTGAAGAGGTTAAAATAGCAAGCTGTACTGTACACATGGTGCCCTTAGATTCAGAGTCTAACAGATATTATCTAAACTATGAAAAGCCTAGCTGAATGAAAAGAAAAGAGATAAAAAAGAATGAAAAGAGAGATAATACATTCTACAGCTGAATTTAAACATGGAATTCAATAAATGACCGGTTAGTGGTGAAATATGGGGCGGGCGGGAATGAATCTCTGCTGTTCTGCTAGCAGTAAATTTAATCACATTTAAACTAAGCAAAGTAAATACCTCATCTAAGACAGGAGACAAACAACTGGAAGTGATAGGATGAATCTATCAGCTTCTGTGATGTAGACACAATACTTCTATTCCATTGTTATCTCTAGTCCAGTTGCAGTTTTCTTGCCAAGATTTCAGAAGTGGTTTGCCATTGTCTTCTTCTTAGGGCTGAGAGATAGGGACTGGCCCAAGGCCACCCAACTGACTTCATGCCTAAGGCAGGACTAGAACTCGTGGTTTTCTGGTTTCTAGCCTGATGCCTTAACTGCTACACCAAAATGGCTCTCTTAAAGCAACTTTGTTCAATTTTTAATTTAAATAATTGACAGCAGCCAATGGAAGGGGGTTACTTACTGCACTAAAAGCTTTAGAGGAGGGTCTGCAGGGGATGCCTACGCTTTATTGGAAAGTGTTAGTTCCAGGAGCATCCATGAGGGTGTGTGTGTGTGTGGGTGTGCAAAAAAATCAAGATGGTATGTGTGACTATGAGATTGAAGCCCTGCCTCCTTTTATATTTATGGAAAAAAGGGTGGGGCTTTTATCTTGTGGTTGCAGTGGCCATCTTAACATTTTTGAAACCTTCTCTGCAGACACCCCAGTCGGTTTTCAAGCCGTTACGATTAGACCATGCGAATGGTGACCGCTGCAGCCAGTGAGATCTGCTTGCACATTGCTTTCTATAAGTGAACCAGCTCACTGTGCTGCTTAGTAGCTCAGCCTGGGCAGTGGGTTCAAAGCTGTATTTATCTCTACACATATTTACTTGATAGGCAGCTTTCAAGAGCACAGTAGTGCTTTTCATGACAGGCCTTGGCATCCCCCAGACTGGGTACATTTTTAATAAAAGAGAGCCAGTTTGGTCTAGTGGTTAAAGTGCTGGGCTAGAAACCAGGAGATGGAGAGTTCTAGTCCCTCCTTAGGCATGAAAGCCGGCTGGGTAACCTTGGGCCAGCCACTCTCTCTCAGCCCAACTCACCTCACAGGGTTGTTGTTGTGGGGAAAATAGGAGGAGGATGGAGTATTAGGTATGTTTGCTTCCTTATTTATAAAAATAATAAAGGCAGGATAGAAATTAAACCAACCAACCAACCAACCAACCAAGGAGAGGGTCAGTCTGGGGTCTGATCCATATACTTAAAGCCTGACAGAGGTGCTCTCTGCTTGTTCTCCTTTGCATTTGAAATTTTCCTTCCAACATGAACGTCTGGTCTTTCAACTGAAAAGAAAGCAATTAATTCAAAATAAAATGCAATTTTTTTCAGGCAGTATTTCTGGGGTAAGTGTCTAAATTAATTTTTAGCCAGGATGAGAGAGGATTGTTATCTCGTTTTCTCTCTCTCTTTAAGAAAGAGAAAGAACAAAGAAAGAAATGGACTTCAAACCGCACTGATGGATGTGGATGCGAGTCAGACCATCATAGCAATTAATCTGCCCTTTTTGCTTAGGAAATGCTGGGAAGATGAAGTCCAAAGAGATGCTGACATGTAAAGGCTTACAAATATGCCAAGTGCATAACAGAAATAGAGAAACTGCAGCTGCTTCCCTAACTCTTCCTTTGTGCAAATGTATAATGAGGTTGTGTAAAGAACATGAGGTAATTGGAGAATGTAGTCTGCCAGCTCCTGACAAAATATCAGGAATACAGTTTACTCAGAAGTTAAAGACTGGCTGCTTATCAAGAACAGTCATGCCTATAAGCACAATACCTTGGTTCATAGAGGAGCTGGGGAACAGAAGACTGTCAGGAGAATGGATGGGACTGATGGGATTTGGGCAATGGCAAACTTGGAATTTCACCAAATACAGGAAAGAACCAACTCAGTTTATTTATTTGTTAGATTTATGTCCTGCCTTTCCTCCAGGAGGTCAAGGGAGTGTAACATTCCTTCCTCCAATTTTTCCCCAAGAACAATCCATGAGGTGGGTTGGGCAGAGAGGACATTCTTACTGTTCTGTCCATCTATGCCATCAGAGATGAAAGAACTTCAAAGAGTCCCCTGATGGGAGGATATGGGTGGGAACAAATTGGATAAATAAATAATAATTAAAAAAACCTCTCTGGTACAGACTGTGATTTCTTTGCTAAGTGCTTTGATGACAAAACCTGTTTCTTGGCTGGTCATGTCACTAAGTAACATCAGTGGCCATTGGGGACAAGGCCTCCTTGAGGCAGCCCCTAATTGTGCATCCAGAGATGGCACTACAATTTGGGCCTTTAAAGGTACATAAAGACAAAACTGTTTGAAGCAGCTTTTGAAGATTACGATTTTAACATATTTAAAGAGTCACTTGCTGAGATGGGTGGCTGTAGAAATTGAATGAATGAATGAATAAATAAATAAATGAAATAGATAAAAAATAAATGAAACATCACCAAAACTTAAAGCATTTTGCAGAAAAAGGTTGGAAGCCAATTAATCATGGATCAGTCTGAATGATATGGTTTAGTCTCTAACCTGTTCCTTGCCCTTTTGTGTGTTGTCTGTATTGAAACCTGTTTTTCATTCTATATACATTAAGTGAAAAGAGGCGGTTTTAGATAGTAAAGCTATCACCCTATTCTGTAATTAAACTATACATCACTGGTGCACTTCATGAACCAGAAAAAATCCTCACCTGGGAGAGTTTCTGAGTAACATGTGCAATTTATTTTGCACAAGAGATGTTTTGCAATATACAGGGTGTCTGTTTTAATTGGACACATAAATGTAACTGATAGTCCCTTTCAACCCCTGGCCTATTCTAGACCTTCCAGGATGCTGATAATAAAAGACTCAGTTCGACAATGTGCAAGCAATGTTAAGCAACAGTTGTGGATAAAATCAAATAATTATTTTAAATGCATGCAAAAGCATCATGTAAGCAAGTGAAAAAGTGTATTTACTTAAGATTTCTTAAAATGAAGTTTCTTAAATGGAGAAATCAAACAACTGACATTAACGTTCTTATTGTCTGGAATGTTGATGTTTTCTATGCCATCCCCAAAGTTGACAAAGAACATACCTGAATGTTTCAACTATTTATTTTGAATATCCCAACTGGTGAGATCATAGTTAGGGCTCTTATGCTGTATTTTTAGCAATGGTTTTAGTCCAGACAAGGTTTCCTTTTGTTAGTTATTGTCATTTCCAGGATGTTATTCCATGCTGGTGCTGTTTGTGTTACACAGGTGGCTGTTCTTGTGAGGATGGGACGGAAAAAGAAATATTACATTCAACATTTTTCCACTTAAATAAATAAATAAGTAATATGATGTGTACATAAAATGCTCTTACATTCCAGTTCCACCTATTGAAACCATAGACTGCAATCCTGTGCCAATATATTAATCCTGTGCCAGTATACTGGGTGACCTTGGGCCAGTCCCTCTCTCTCAGCCCAACTCACCTCACAGGGTTGCTGTTGTGGGGAAAATAGGAGGAGGAAGGAGTATTAGGTATGTTCACCACCTTGAGTTATTTATAAAAAATAATAAAGGTGGGATAGAAATTTATTTATTTATTTGTTTGTTTGTTTGTGGCCAGGAACCATGCAGTTCAACAGCTATGCTTGTTTTGAACATTTTTAGCTATTCAAGCATAATAGTGCAATAGGATTAAATATCATTTTCTTTTTAATTTGCTTCTTAAAATGTTTGCCTAATTTTAATACTCCAAGTTATTATCTTCTCATAGGAAATTAGACCAGATCTGTATTTCTCTTCCTATACAGGTTGTTTCAGTTGGCAAATGTTCACACATTCACAAAGGATTGGGCTTGCATCATAAGGCTCCACCCACATCTTGCCTATTCTTAACTAGTGGAAAGTATCTTGGGTAAGACTCAGTGTTACAGGCCTTATAGCCCAACACAAGATATATATGAAAGGGCTTTCACTAAAACTCTGGGGAAACTCTTGAATTGTGTCTTTATGGAAAAGAAAACTCATAAACAAATGTTTTAGAGAAGCACAGTGCAGAGTTTGTGTTAATGCAGACCGGAATCATTTTATCTCATTCTAAGGTATATACCAACTAAAGAATTTCAGATGTTTTCCCAAATCTGGGAAAAAATGAAATGTGATGGAAAAAATATATACCTCTGAATTATGTAAGTATATGTAGATATCTGAAGATCTGCAGACACGAGGTAAGTAACTTCATGCCTGTAAGCATAAATGTCTCTCTTCTTCCTGATAGCAAATTATGCATATTATGCATAACCGACCATGGTCCTCAACCAGTGGCAACCACAGGTGGTGTTCAAAAGTAGTCTTGGTGGACCAGAGTAAGAAATTTTGAATGCCTTTAAAACTGACTGCAAATGCTAAATATTGAAAGAGAATGCCTGTAAACACCATACTTTCCTTCATTTTGTTTCTATCATGAGACCCGAATTCTTTGACCAAGTGGTTAGTGGGCCTTCAGTTATGAAAGACCGAGCATCACTACTATAGAAAAATACTTCCAGACCAAATACCTTCAGATGGTTTAGATGAGAAAGCATATCCAGATATTGCAGTGGAAACCAATCCAATTCTGACTTTGAAATCCTTGTGTTTGAGCAGATTTGATCCCACCAATTCAAAAGAATATTTGTTTGAATGCTGTGGAACATCACGTTTCTGGCTGTACCTCTCTCTGATGCCCCTCATGTAGGGAAATTTGCATGATTAGCATTTTAGTTATAAACTGCTTAACTTTGCATATCAGAACCATAAATATGAACATGACTATACATTTATATCGATTGACTGAATTAATAAATATTTATATCTGCATCTTTCCTAACCTTGTGATACACTTTGTAATTTTTTTTTAAAAAGTGTACAAAAGCATTTATAGTAAAGTACGTACATTAATGCATATATTATGAAAAAGTGAACCCCAAAATATGTATTAAGGAGAAATTTGGGGCAAAAATGTCTGTACTACATAGTGTATAAATGTATTTAGTAAGAGAAATGCACTTAAACATGGGTTTTCGTAAGACTTTCATAAGATTCTTTATGGAGGCCTTTCAGAAAAAAGACCAAAAAACTGACGAAGAAATAAAACAGTCTTAATTTTAAGACTGGGAAACTGAATGAAATCACATCTGGCTAAAATTTGGGCTTTATTTACCGTCTCATAGTCAAAGGCATCTTCCTGCATGTGGCAAAAATAAAACATAAAACAGATTGCAGTCCACAGATCAGGGGAGAGAAAAATAGTGATTTTACAGCTTGTTTTATACTTTTATAGTGCAGTACAGACAGCACCAGGTATTGAATCATGCACTTGGCATCAGCTTTCACATGGCACTGTCCATACAAAATGTGGTTTGTGACATAGGTTTGTGTCTGCACGCAGATATCCCTGGCTGGATCGAGATTTTTTTAAAGAAATGCAATTTTCAAACTACTGCAATAATTCATTTGTTTGATTGCATCCTCAAAGTTCAACAGCTTCGGAACTGATGCAGAAATATTCCAGACATCCTTATTTCCCTTACTATTCCCAATTTGTCTTTTAATCTTATTTTCCACCCCGCTTTGTCTAATATAATTATAAGAACAGAAACATTTGAATCCTCAGAGTCTTTACAATCTTGTTTTTCCATCAAAAATTAAAGTAGCATATTTTTTTCTCATCTAACATTTTCTCGTTTAATATTATTGTTAATTATGGAACCTAAATGCTATTAGTTAATAGTAAGTATAAATAGGCAATAATGAAAAAAAATATGTGGCTTCCTAAAGACCAGCTGATTAGTGAAAGTTAAATAATTAATATCTTGAAAAACTATTCTTGGCACTCCACTTTCCCTCCCCATAATTTTAGTAAAGAGTACAAAAAAAGTACAAGTAGTTCAGACAGTTTAAATATATGTCCTTGGGTTAATCCAGATCAAGTATATTGCTCAAGATGTTACAGTCTCATTTTTTATTCCTAGACACCTAAGATCCACGTACTGTTAAAAAGCATATACAGCAATAGTGCTTGGTCCCTCAAGTTTCACAGTTTGTAATCAAGGGATTCCGTTTTTTTCTTCTTTTTTAAAATTGTGCCTTTGAATCCGTGTTAACTCCTGGCGACTGCCTGGACTAGTCCCTGCAGTTTTTGTGGCAGGTTTTTCAGAAGTGGTTTGCCCTTGCCCCCTTCCTAGGGCTGAGAGAGAGTGACTCGCCCAAGGTCAGCCAGCTGGCTTTGTGCCTGAGGCAGGGACAAAGTTTCTAGCCTGGTGCCTTAACCACTGCACCAAACTGGCCTTCCTGACTTCTAGTTTTTGTTTATTACTTATTTATGGTGAATCTGGAATGGTCTGGGAACACCTTTTTTCCCCCTCTATTTTTGCTTTCTTGGTGCTTGTTTTATCTTGCCCCAGACTATTGATAGATAGTTCTCCCTCCCGCTTAAGTCTGGTAAAGGTAAAACTCATAGCCCTTTCCCTACCCTCTTTTGGAGAGGTACTATGTCCACAGCCTTGATTGCCATTAGTAAATATGAGCACCCACTTGATATGAGGGGTGTGGCTAAATTTGAGGAAGGAAGATGGCATACAGACATGCCATTTTGATCCATCAACCAATCGGCACTCTCAAAACAGTCACCAGCCCACCCATGTAGAAAAGACTTTTTGTTAACTAGCCACAAAATACACAAGATACCAAAGAGGGCCCTGTACATTTCAGTGCTGGCAGCTTGTAATAGTACTTAATTGTATTACAAGGAAAAAGCTTTGAGACATTCTCTCAACCCCTGTTATTGTCGTAAGTTGTTTTAGCAGCATTGGAAAGAAAGCCAACATGTCTGAGGTATATTGCTAAGCTAAGGACCTGCTGGTTTCCCCTTGGCACTTTCAACCCTTGGACAGCCTTATACAAACCTCAGATTTTGCACCTCTGACCTAAAGCAGGGGTAAAAACAAGTGGTCTTCCAGATGTTGCTGAACTGAGAATCCCAGTATCTCTCACTGGCCATGCTGGCTGGGTCCCCCACTCCTGGCTTATGAAGCTTGACTGAAAACCTTTCTTCTAGCTCTTAGCTATTGCAGGAATATGAATGGGTATCAAAGCATTCATAAGAACTGAAAGCAAGTTACTGCACTTGTTTCAGGAAATAATAGACATTTTGCTTAGCTTTCCTATGTCTTTAATGGTGAAGGCATAGAATTATTTTTTCATATCATTGGACCATACTGTTGTAAAATTAGTTTTATATATAAATAATCTAAGTTTCATACACTTGAACTATATATATGTGAATAAAATTTCCACAGTTCAGAATAACCTAGCATGAGAAAAAAACTGGGAAAGCTCAAAATCCAACTGCTTTGAAGGTCCCAAATGAAAAAGGAAGAAAACATTGACTTCTTCAATAGACAGTCTAAAGGTCAGATAAGAGTGGAACAACAGTTTCACTTTTATATAATTTCTTTGCTGTTCTCTGTGTCTTATAGATGTTGACGATTTCTGAACTTTCTTGCTATTGTTAATCAGACTTATTTATTTGATTTCTATAGCTGCCCATCTCAACAAGTGACTCTTGTTTGTTAAATTACTGATAGTTAGTCTTAATACTTACATCTCTTGGTATTTGGTAGTAAATAAAAACATTGGGCAATGGGCTAGGATGCTGGGTGAGCCTGTCTTGAGAAAAATGATCCCAAGGGCATTGTGTTGTTTTAATTATTCTTGATTATTTATGGATGTTTTTAATGGATTGTTAACTGCCCCAAGTTGTATGATGAGTGGGCAATCATATTAATTGAATTAACAAATAATAATAATAATAATAATTTTTAAAAATGCTCCTTTATTTTATTGCCTTCTCCTGTTTCTGCTCTTTAACACCATGATCACTACTATTCTCATTATTATCAACTGGTGCCTTCCAGAGGTCTAATTCTACCAGGAACTTAACACTAAAGGTTATTAAACATGTTTATGTGTTCTGAAAGACTAACCATGAAATTATAATTAATAATCAATACAATTTATTAAACATTATTTGAAGCTAATGCTATACCAGGCAGTCAAACAAGCAGCAGTTAATAATCTAGGTGACTTTGGCACATTATTCAATACCACAAAAGGCAAGAATTTGGAGGGAAGCACTTTCAGATCAATGAAAGAAAGATGAAGCAGGATTGTAGCAGAGGAAATGGAACAGATTTCAAGAAGTTACTTATTTTACTATGTTTGTTCAACTATAGCAGACAGAATGAGAAACATACTCTCTTGCCACAATCAAGAAAGTCAGAATTATGGAAGCTTCTTGACACAACAAAGAGGGAGAGAAATGTGCACACTGCAGCATTCACACACCCATATGAATGTCCTGGGAGACAACACCTTTTGAATAGCTACTGCATTGCTTGGGAGTGGAGAATATATTAGGCAGCATATTACTAAATCAAGGAGGGAAAGATAGAGGCAGAGATAGGAAAATAATGGTTCCTTTGCAGACAGTGCACACATTTCTGGTTCTTGAAAGCCAATGTTAGATGGATCCTCCAACAGTTGGAGAGGAAGGAATACAGGGAGGTCCCTATCAATAGCATCTTGCTGGTGCCCTTTGGCTGCATCTGCTCAGTGTGCTCCTTAGCTTCCTGAAGCCATTGCTGTCCTGGAGCTGGGGCTCAGGTCAGCTCAATGGTGTAATGATTGCTTATCCTAAAACACCATCAGACTCATGAACAGGTTCATAAAGATATCTGATTTATTAAAGAATAGTATGCAGGATCACAAAGAAAGCTGAGAATGGAAAAAGCGTGCCAAATGCAAACTAAAAAACCCTCAGTACAAACAAGATCCCTCCCCCCGTAGAATCTTCCCAGGCTCACAATCCCAGGTGCTCCTAACAGCCTCTGCTGGTCTGCGGGAAAAGTCCTTGAGCAGAGAACATAACCCAAACACATTCCATTGTAACGAACACAGATACAGAGCTTGGCACAAGATTCCACAGCAGCTCCCTCCCAACAGAAACACGCGTCAGCACCATGGCATGTGAAACGTTACGATGTACAGTGCACATTGAAACAGTGAACATGACAATGGGTGGGTTTAGCTGTACTGCTCCCTTTGCCTGATTCTGGATCCAGCTATTCCATTAAGGCCAGGTGGCTCTTCCAGGCTATGGAACACCACTGAGCAGGGCTGCTCCAAGGACTGAGGAAGAGGGTGCTGTTACCCACACTCCCAGGTTCGGCTTATGGTCACCCACCCACACGCTCACAGCCTGTTGAGGCATGCGGATCTAGTAAGCCCCCCTTGCTTTCTACTTGGGTTTTCCAGTTAGAGCAGACAGACACACAGCCCTGGTCAACAGCCGGGAAGTAATTAGGGACACACACAAATCACTTCCAACTGAACACTGCGGCACAACAGGTTCTTTGGAATACACGGAGACCCAATGGATTTAAAGAAACAGCAAAACTTTACTGGTTACAATATACATTTGCTCTTTCTCACACTCACACACACTCATCCACACTTACCCACGCCCTTCTCTTTCTTTATTTTTTATTTTTTTTCAAAATATAATTAAGATACAAAAAAAGAAGAAGTATAGAATAGATAGAAAACAGAACTAAAGGAACAAGAAAAAAACTATAAAAGTATCAATAGAGAGAAAACAGACATGGAAAGTGGCTTCTGGCTTTCTCCAATACAGATGTAGATAACTTTACAAATCTAGTCTCTTACCATTAATTAAACTATAATAACATTATTTCTATTAAAACAAACCATTTAATCACTAAAACCCAAAGTCAAAACTTCATTTTTTTTTACTACAAGCAAGTATTCTAAAAGTGGTTGCCAAGCAGATATAAATCCAGAAACGGAGTGTTTTCTTATTAGTGCTGTTAATTTAAGTCCATTAATTTAACAATCAAATCTTCAACCGTAGGTATTTGTGGATCTTTCCATGATTGTGCATATAGAAGTCTTGCAGCTGTAATCATGTATAACAGCAAAACTCCATGTTGTTTCTCTAACTCCTTTTCTATCAACCCCAGAAGAAACAGTTCTGGGTTTTTGTTTTTGATTTTTGTATATTTACTTTAAGAATCTTTTGAATAGTAATACATATTTGGTCCCAGAACTTTGTAGCCTTCTCACAAGTCCACCAAAGATGATAAAAATTTCCTTCACCCTGTAAACATTTCCAACAAATGTTAGTTACACCATTATACATTTTTGACAACTTATCAGGAGTTAAATAACAACAGTACATCATCTTATAAAATTTTTCTTTCAGGTTATAATTTAGCATAAATTTCAAACCTTTAGTCCACATATTTTCCCATTGTTCCAGCATGATATTATATCTGAAATTCTTAGTCCATTTAATCATACAGTCCTTGACATGTTCATCTTCCATATTCATCTGTAACAACATCTTATACATCTTAGTAATAATATGATCATCATTTATACAAAGATCCGTTTCAAACTGAGTTATTTCATTAACGAATTTATAATTCTTTTTATCTAGTTTACAATGTTCTACCAGTTGTACATAGGTGAACCAGTGACATGTAAAACTTTCCAACTCTAACATTTCCCTTGTTTTACCCATGTCCTCAACTAGGCTGCCAGGCACTAGCTAGAAGGACAGAAGCTGCCAAAGCTGGACCCAAAGATGACTCAAGGAGTGGGCAGGCTTCAGGACCCTTTTTTATCCCCCAAAACTCTTGATTAGCTGGGATTGGGTTTTTTTCCATGTTCTCAGGCCCAACTTCCTTTGTCTGGTTCAGGTGACATTTTTCCCTTTGTTTCTTTAAGGACTAGTTTCCTTCTTATCTACCTCTTGAAGGGATCTTTTAGACCAGATCCCTGGCTTTTTGTCCTCTCTGCTTACATGCCTGCTTCATCTTCAGTTATAGCAGCTTCAGCCTAGTCTCACAGTGCTCCCAAAGTTTAAGAACCCAATATCTTGGAGGGGATTTGTGTAGCTCCTGTAAGGCTCAGCAATCCCCCTGGGGCAATAACTGCAAGTCCAGCTCAATGAAGGGCATTGACGGGTCTCTGCCCACTTGGGAGCTGCATTCAAATCCAGTCTGTGAGGGGGGTTCTAGCCTCAGGTGTCTCCAAGATGGTTATCTCTGGAATAAGCAAGTGGCTGGGAAGTGGCAAGGTAGGGAGACCCTCGGGGCTGGCTGGCTTCAGCTATTGATGTAGACCAAAGACCAAGGCTTTTTCTTCTTGCTTTATATGAGATTTCTGTCCTGGGGCAAAAGCATGCTAGCCCAGGTAGTCCTACTTGGAAAACAGAGGGTTAGAAAGAGACAAAAATTGGTGTGGGGGAGAGAGATGGTGGGACCAGGTATCTGCCTTGGATTACTCCTGATCTGAACAAAAAGTTGCCAAAGGTTGATGACTCTGAAACATTTCCCAAACTGCTTTTGCTTAACAAAACAACTTTCAAAGAACAGTCAGTGAAACCATTCTCCTATTGTTCTGACTAACAAAAGGAATAGTCCAGGAAAAATTAATGGCTCTGACAACAGTACTATAATCAGATAGCCTTTTGCTACCTCAGCCAGTGCTTTACTAAGACCTAGCAATCAGCTACGCAAGCAGGAAAAGTTTAGGAGGACGTCTGCAAAATCCTAGCTTAGAAAGGGCATCCATGGGTCCTTTTAATATCCTTTTAATTCATTTTCTATTGCTACTAGAATTGCTATACCCAGGTGGTCATGGAAGGGGCTCCTGACTTTTTCTCAGACTGGGTCCTTCAGGTAGGCATGCCTGCTACATCCCTCTAATGCGTGAGGGAATCAGTCTGACTATAGAAAGCAACTGTTCCTCCATGATAAGCAGTTCTGACCTGAGTCAATCAAGTTTCAAAGTTGTGCAAACAGTGATCCAAACTGGGGAATGGTTAAGAGGTGGGGGAGCAAATCAGGTAACACCATTCAGGTCTGAATTAGTACAATGATGGAGGAAGTGGGGATCTCCTGGCTAGAAGAGACTGTGCCCACTCCTTCTGTATGCGTGGGACTATCTCTGAATATGCAGGCCTGCAACTAGGGTCTCTGTCACCTGGGGCAAACATGGCTTCCATGCCCATTTTGGCGCCCCCCCAGAGCTCATTTTGGCGCTTCCCCAGCACGGCACCTGGGGCACATGCCCCGCTTGCCGCCCCCCCCCCCCAGTTGCGGCCCTGTGAATATGCATGTATGCGCTGCTTCTGGCATTTGCAATCACTTGGAAGTTCTCCTGCTGCTTCTTTCTGCCAGGGCTGCAAATGTCCAGAAAAAGGGTTGGACCTTGGGCCTCATTGCCTGCCACCTTGTTTCAGTTACAGCTGCTTTTTTTTATTTTCATTTCCTGGCTTTGATTTTTATTAGCCCCCTAAACAGCTTTCTTTGAGCCACAGGTGGCCTCTCCAGGACCTATGTGCCTCTGTGCAAGTGCTGCCGTGTTCATGGATTCAGACAGCTGCTGCGTGCCCTTGCAGAACCAACTGGAGAACTATGAACATCTGCAAACAGGCATCTGTGTGAGTTGTAGCTAGAATGCTGTAAGTAGCTGCTCAGTGTTTGCACAACTCTGGATTTGTGTGCTGGGAGCAGCTGCTCATCTTTGGCTATGCTGCTCTTATACTTCTTGTAACAACAGCTGCATACACTTGTTGAAAAGCACTTGTGAAGATTTGTGTGAATAGCAACTGTTGTGCTATGGTATATTTTTAAACTGGCAATGCCTGGGCACAGTGGTAGACATGTATATTTGAGAAAGTGGTGTATGTGAGTAGATAGCATCTGTGCATGTTTTGTGACAATAGGTGTACATATTTGTGCTGTTGTGTACATGTGCTCAGATATGTGCCCACTGTTACGCATATGTACATATGCATGAACTGTGCTTATTTGAATAGGTGGCTATTGTGTGCATTTATATAACTTCTCCCCGGAGCATATTTTTGTTTGTAATAAACAACTGTTGGTCCATTTGCACAAGCATGCAAACAGCTGTGTGTGATTTTGTGTTTGTGCTACTATTTGGGAGGAAGTTAGGAAAGCCGCAATTTTAAAAGCACCAGACAGAATGTTGTATTCTGACTCAAATTTATTCTTCTTCATTATTAGAAGGTATTTTATCTAAGAAATATTTCCTGCTTTTGGGTTCTCAGATGCAGATCCTAAATGTTGCAAGCATTCACAATAAAGCAGCTTTCAGGTGAAAAATATAAGTAAAAAATTATGCTAACGTTATTGTCTGAGCAAGATACCATCTTCAGTAGCACAACTTATTGTAGAATAAGCCAGTACCTATTGAAAGAAAACAATGTACTTCACTGCTAACAGGAAATGGATCACCTTGGGCCACCTGAACCTTCTAGTGCCTATATTTATCATGGAGAAAACCTACTCTCAAGGGGCCACATCCAATGTAATATTAGCACAATTAATAGCTGTGCAAAGATGCTTCGTTAGCAGATTGTGCCTGTTAGTTGTGCATAGCTGGTGGACCACATTGTGCAAACAATAGCCTCCTTGGGTTTACATGTTCATTATTTATTAATTTATCAAATTTATAAGACATATTTTTCTCCAGAAGGTCAAGGCAGTGTTCATGGCACTCACTCCTCCATTTTTCCCCCACAACAACCCGGTGAGACAGGTAGTACAGAGAGAGGGGGGGGCCCAAAGACACCCCCTGAGTGTTAGGCCTAGCCCAAGAATGTCATATAATCAATCCAGCCAAGTTCAGTTCTGCATTTGCTCACACCGTATAGACAGAATCTTGCCAGACTAATTCTACTCTATTCTAACCTAAAGGGAAATAACCTGGGAATTTCTAGGGCGTAGCTACTCTGAATTTCTTTCTCTTCTCACGGTCCTGCTCCGGGCTGTGTTATCTTTTGTCCTGCCCCTCTCCTTGGAAAGTGCTCCCTCCTTCCTGAGAACCAGCTGCATTATTGTAGTCCATCACACTGAGCTTCCATGGTTGAGGTCCAGTCCTAATTCATCACCTTAACCACTACACCACACCAGAGTCAGCTATTGAGCACTAGAACAGGGTTTGTGTTCCTGAAATAAGGGTGGTACGATGGAAGAACTCAATCCAAGGAAGCCTAGTCTGGAGGGAGGCTATTTTTAACAGCTACAGCAGCTGTTACCAAATCACTGTAGTTGGTGGGACAGTTTGCAACCATAATGAGGCAGCTATGGATGGTCTTTATGAAGATCTGCAGTATCTGCTTAGTGGGGATAGTAGATACCTGTCCAAAATGAGTATGGCATTTCTTTTGAGGACCATCACAGCAGCTGGGAAGGTAATTTAGAGTAAGTGAAGAACTATTTTCAGGAACAGGTTTTTTTTAAAAAAAAACAGCACTAGGATAAGGATGATAACATACCTATGAAGGCCATTCCAACTGAGATAGGGATAGTATGAGCATATGATGTGTAGAGGTACACAAATATGCAACTTGTAGGGGTATACATTATGACAGCTGTTCTCTGTCATAATGGGGTATAATGGTAGAGCCTCTAGTATTGTTGTCATGGGGGGAAACAGGAAGAGGGCGCTCTCTGTCCACCACCTTGAGTTCCTGAAAAAAGCAAGATGTAAATCTAGCAAATAAATAGATTACTGGTAGCTCTAATCAGAACCTCCAGATACCAGCATTTCCCCAGTAAAAGCATAACTTCATCATGACTAAACTGAATTGTTGCCACATAATGGGGAGATCTCAGCTGGTTATCCTGTCCATGCCAATCTTCCTGGCTATTTTGGCAGGAAAGGACTGAAGACCTCCTTTCCAATTGGTCATCACAGAAGTGAGGTACCATGCCATGTTGTTTTATCCTTCTTTCTCTGTACAATTATGGTAGTTCTACAACCTAATATGTAAAAAATATGCAGATATAAATGAAATTCATATGAATAGAATCTGCATATTAATAGCTTTGTGGCATCCACTGCTTACCTAGGTAGAATAAGCAAATACAATTTGTGCATCAAAGTAGTGAAATAGGCATGAAAGGGGATTGATTTCAAATGCAAATGCCCACTGACATTTGCAGGAAAGTGGCAGCTCATATAGACTTGAATTCTCTTGCTTACTGTTTCAAAATCAGGATCACCTAGTAATTAAACATCACAGTGTTAACATCTGGACAACTAACTTTAGATATAATTTATATATAATGTGTGTATGTATGTGTATGTTAAATGCATACATGCATACATACTGACAAATAACATCTGCCTGGCATTACCTGGGCTCAGAAATTAAGCAGGATCAGGACTGATTAGCACTTGGATGGGAGGTCTCCAGAAAATGTTGGAGAAGGCTAGATCTTAAGATATATCATTAGAGAGAAAATTGAATGAGGAGAGATGAAGAGATGAATTATGCCTTAATTCTTATAGTACTAATTAAAAAGACGTGTTGAACTCTGGCCAGAAATTTTCAGCTAGTCTAAATCTGGGCATTATTACAATTTTTACTCCATTTTGGGAAGGAGGACATTGTTCTCTTCCATTCTCAGGAACTTTAACTTTAGATATGGGCCTTTCACAATGTCATCATCCATCAATAAGGGCAGTTTAGCTATTGATCACTGGGTCTTTTTTCTCTTTTTCTCCTAGACAGCTGTTACATGTTTAATGCAATAGTGCTGATCTAGAATGGAATGTCTTCCTCTTAATTCAGCATAAGTTCTTTCATGAATCATGTTTGCAAACTTTTCTTATTAAGCCAATCATTGGTCATGTAATAAATAGTCACTGAGTATATGCACGAAGGTTACTTTCTGCTCAAACGTGGATACTGTTAAGTTTGGTCAACTACTATGTGACCTTCCCTATTTTGTATCACAATAGATCAGGTACTAGTCTAATAAGTAGACTTTGGAGGTGGTATTGTTGGCCCACAGGGAGAACAAAAACAAGAAAAACACTTTCTAATTCCATCCTGGCTGGTGTAAGCTGGCAAGACTTGGAAAATGGTGGATTACCTCTGCCATTTCCCTCTCTTGTCCTTCCATTCAGATTGTTTTGTTTGACTCAAATTTGATAAGAAAAGAACTTTGGGAACAAAAATGGTCTTCATTCATAATCAAAAAGAAATGGACCTGGCACAAAGAGGCCCTCAGAAGATAGGATACTCCAGAGTTTACATGAAGACCTGTTGCAGCCTTCCAATTTCAACTTCAGGTAATGCAGGACAAATAGCCTCTGAAAACATGGACAGGTTCCTGAGATAGAGGTGGTATTTCAAGTAATTCTTCATAAAATTTTCAGAGGGTGATATGATGAGCTGTTATTGAGGACAGCTGGCTGAAAGGACTTGAAATGGTTCTCAAGGGTAGGAATGAGTGTACAACAGAACCTACAGACCACTGAAGCATAAGGTGATCATCATGCCCAGCATGTACACCATGTGATTATATGGATCTATCGTAATTTCAGTCTTATGTATGTATGTATGTGTGTCTGTTTGTGTATATATATGTATATATATACCAATGATGAATATGTTTTTGTTATACAGTAAGATTCATATTTAAACAGTTTCAGATTGCAAATTTTTATGCATTTCAAATAGTTGGTTCATGTGTATAAGTGCATAATTAATAAAAGATGCATAAGCTTCATGACAAAAGACAGCTGGGCTGGCTGCAGTAACATAATGAAGGCAATTTAATAGATTTTGAAACAGAAGAAAAATATATCCTGGCTTGAATTTCAACTCCAGCAAATCAATTAACTTTTCAACAGAAATCACTTTAACCCTCCATTCTCGCTTACACATATGGAACTTTCTATCTATAGTTTCTTAAAATTTCTCTTTAGGGACATGGAATATACTGTAAGTGAATTTATTAACTACTGCTCAATACAAAATAAAATCACCAACCAGTGAGTCAGAGGAAACAGCGAACTAAAACTTTTGAAATTCATAACATGGTCTAATAGTTTTTCCATTTATATCAGCAAGAAACAAAACATAGGACTTCCAATTAATATTATAAAGTTGACTGTTGCTAATAGTACAGTTGGTATGTTGTTGTTTATTCGTTTAGTCGCTTCCGACTCTTTGTGTCTTCATGGACCAGCCCACGCCAGAGCTTCCTGTCGGTCGTCAACACCCCCAGCTCCCCCAGGGACGAGTCCGTCACCTCTAGAATATCATCCATCCACCTTGCCCTTGGTCGGCCCCTCTTCCTTTTGCCCTCCACTCTCCCTAGCATCAGCATCTTCTCCAGGGTGTCCTGTCTTCTCATTATGTGGCCAAAGTATTTCAGTTTGGCCTTTAATATCATTCCCTCAAGTGAGCAGTCTGGCTTTATTTCCTGGAGGATGGACTGGTTTGACCTTCTTGCAGTCCAAGGCACTCTCAGAATTTTCCTCCAACACCACAGTTCAAAAGCATCGATCTTCCTTCTCTCAGCCTTCCTTATGGTCCAGCTCTCGCAGCCATATGTTACTACGGGGAACACCATTGCTTTAACTATGCGGGCCTTTGTTGCCAGTGTGATGTCTCTGCTCTTAACTATTTTATTGAGATTTGTCATTGCTCTTCTCCCAAGGATTAAACGTCTTCTGATTTCCTGACTGCAGTCACCATCTGCAGTAATCTTCGCACCAAGAAATACAAAGTCTTTCATTGCTTCTACATTTTCTCCTTCTATTTGCCAGTTATCAATCAAGCTGGTTGCCATAATCTTGGGTTTTTTTGAGGTTTAGCTGCAAGCCAGCTTTTGCACTTTCTTCTTTCACCTTCATCATAAGGCTCCTCAGTTCCTCTTTGCTTTCAGCCATCAAAGTGGTATCATCTGCATATCTGAGATTGTTAATGTTTCTTCCAGTGATTTTAACTCCAGCCTTGGATTTCTCAAGCCCAGCATGTCGCATGATGTGTTCTGCATACAAGTTGAATAGGTAGGGTGAGAGTATACAGCCCTGCCATACTCCTTTCCCAATCTTAAACCAGTCCGTTGTTCCATGGTCTGTTCTTACTGTTGCTACTTGGTTGTTATACAGATTCTTCAGGAGGCATACAAGATGACTTGGTATCCCCATACCACTAAGAACTTGCCACAATTTGTTATGGTCCACACAATCAAAGGCTTTAGAATAGTCAATAAAACAGAAATAGATGTTTTTCTGAAACTCCCTGGCTTTTTCCATTATCCAGCAGATATTGGCAATTTGGTCCCTAGTTCCTCTGCCTTTTCTAAACCCAGCTTGTACCTCTGGCAATTCTCACTCCATGAATTGCTAAAGTCTACCTTGCAGGATCTTGAGCATTACCTTACTGGCATGTGAAATGAGTGCCACTGTTCGATAGTTTGAACATTCTTTAGTGTTTCCCTTTTTTGGTATGGGGATATAAGTGGATTTTTTCCAATCTGATGGCCATTCTTGTGTTTTCCAAATTTGCTGGCATATAGCATGCATTACCTTGACAGCCTCATCTTGCTGTTCAAGATTTTGAACAGTTCAGCTGGGATGCCGTCGTCTCCTGCTGCCTTGTTATTAGCAATGCTTCTTAAGGCCCATTCAACCTCACTCTTCAGGATGTCTGGCTCTAGCTCACTGACCACACTGTCAAAGCCATCCCCGATATTGTTATCCTTCCTATACAGGTCTTCTGCATATTCTTGCCACCTTTTCTTGATCTCTTCTTCTTCTGTTAGGTCCTTGCCATCTTTGTTTTTGATCATACCCATTTTTGCCTGGACAGTTGGTATACTAGATACTAATTATATCTACATCTGTCTATCTTTCTATCTATCTATCATGTGCGAAGTACTTCAGAATTTGTGTTTTTATTGCATTTCTCTTGCCCATCAACCCTGAATTCTCATTTTATAAGACAGAAATTATGCAGCTTTAGTTAGAAATCTTCCAGATGATCATTTTACTAAGCTACCAGAATACCCCATTTACCAGTTCTTCTGGTGATACCAATATGTGCCATAAGCAGTCTGATATTTGTGTGTCCTTCTCTCACATACTGTATCTCCATGTCAGAAAAAAAAAAAAAAAAAATCAATCAGACACCTACCCCATTGCTGATATCATTCCAACTGTCTGGAAATTCTTCCTTTTCGGAGGGTGTCTCTTCTAAGGTGTCATGTCCAAATACTGCAGTTTCTCAGACTCTGATTTGATCATATTTTTCTCCCCCTTCAGAGCTCATTTGTTTACCTGGCAAACTTCCAAGGGGCTTGTCTTATATTTATTGTGGACAGCTAGACAGATTGGGGGGGATGGGGAGTGTGCAGAGGAAGCAAACTGCTAACAAATTCGTTTCTTAAATTTCTGTAAAGGGAGGCATCAACTTGAGGAACTGGTTTTGCTCAGATCCAAACAGGGAGGGATCAACAAAGAGGCATCACATTTAAGTACTGATTTAGCTTAGAGGGCAGACTGACTGACTCTTGGCTCAGTCCTCATCCACTGAGGAAGGCAAAGTGCAGCATTATGAATTTCAGAAGAGTAATGAGAAAGTGCAAGGTTTGAATAATTCTGTGAGATGGTTGTCGTGAAGATCTGGGCATATCCACACTGCCAAGTTGTCTTGTCGTGGGTGTGGGCCACCAACTGTTTCTGGAAGGCAGGAAGAGAAATTCCTCAGCCCAGCCCACCATGAATGCTACTTTCTTGCTCCAAAGTGAAAGTAGTGTTTTCTGACTCATGCTGGCTAAGCACTGCTTCCATTTTGCTTGCTGCACTTTCCTTTTTTTTCTAGGCAACCCCCTGCACTTTGTTGGCTACTCTAAAGAGACAGGAGCACCTCCTCACCTGGTTCAATGACCACCACCCTAGGACTTTCTTACCTCTGCTGCACTTGTTAGCAATGGTATTGCAGTGGTTATAACACTCACCGGACAGTGGTTATAGCACAGTGGTTATAACACTTACCTGACATGCAGAGGGTTACTGTTTTAAAACCTGAATAATAATAATAATAATAATAATAATAATAATAATAATAATAATACCCTGAATTACCTATTTTTCTGCTTGGCTTTTTTAAAAAGTAAGTCTCTTGGTGCACAGTTTCATCATTTTTCTAGTTACTTGAGAGAGAAGGGTTTTATCCCATCTCCAGAAAGCTCTAACCAATAAGTTTTGCAGTGACACTTTTCTACCTCATACCTTGAATGACTGGAAAAATGCTGAAACTATGTACAAGTGGGAATATACATCTATATCTAGAGAGAGAGAGAGAGAGAAAGAGAGAGAGTGTGTGTATGTGGGTGTGGGTGGGTGTGTAGCTGGGGAAAAAAAACAGCATTAAAAAAAATTCTGCTAGGTTACCATCTTCATGTCAGGCAAGTGTTATAACTACTATAGTTCACAAAGGTTTCTGTAAGAGAAGCTGCCACAGACCTTAGTGAGCCAAACATGGGAAAATGCAGGAAAGAAAATATTTTTTTATTTGATAGCCTGCACACTTTATTTACTTTTCTTATTAATTATATATTCAATGCAATTCTTAAATAATTTATTATTATTACTATTATTATTATATTTTTATCCTGCCTTTTTTACATATATAACTCAAGGTGGCGAACATACCTAATATGCCTGCCTCCTATTTTCCCCACAACAACCCTGTGAGGTGGGTTGGGCTGAGAGAGTGACTGGCCCAAAGTCACCTAGCTGGCTTTTGTGCCTAAGCATGGCCTAGAACTAACTGGAGAAATATCTGAGAAAAAGATCAGCCTTTCTTGATGAGTCCTCACAAAATTGGAAAATAATAAAGGCCCATGAAGATGTACAACGTAATAAAAAATAAAGGCTGACAAATTAGCTACAGCAGTTAATTCCTGCTGAAACTATTTCTCAATAACACTAATTCAGATCTGGTAGACCATAAAATGGAGAAGAATATCTTTTGGAAATATATTGTAAATCTTCTAATTTTGTCACTAGAGAAAGAAACATAGCTTAGAGGAGCCTAACCACACAAATCAGTCTCTTGATGCAACTGAAGCGATATCTGCCCTGAGGAACTAATGGCATTGTCTTCCAAGAGAATGTAGTCTTTAGCATAATTAATCTTTCAGACTGTTTCGTTATTAACTTTCTGTACAGGTGTTAACAACCTGTGAATTTAGGGAGAGCATCACTTTCAGAACCAGTGAAATAGTAAAATAGTTGTATATAAGTATATAAGTTTTATACAAGTATGTAAGACTGGCTTCTGGAATTCTTTCCAGCCCCTTTATCAGCAGTGGACATTGGATGTTTCTTACTTCCTTCAGTGTAACCATGTAATATGTTATATTTGCATGTGTGGATATGTGCACATTTGTTTTTTAACCCCAAAAGACCACCTGCCTTCCACTCATTACAACAGTGGCAAGGCATAGGCTTTTGTAGAGCTTAGTAAAAAAAGAGAAAACAGACTTGATTTCCTTCTAGCAGCTATATGATGTCCATTTCCAGACAACTAAAGGAAGAGTTTATGAGAGTTTGAGAGCCAGTTTGGTGTAGTCTTTAAGGCATCAAGCTAGAAACCGGGAGACTGTGAGTTCTAGTCCTGCCTTAGGCACAAAGCCAGCTGGGCGACCTTGGGCCAGTCACTTTCCCTCAGCCCTAGGAAGAAGACAATGACAAACCACTTCCAAAAAATCTTGCTAAGAAAACTTCAGGGACTTGTCCAGGCAGTCTCCAAGGATCGGACACAATTGAAAAGATTAAAAAAAAAAAGGCAGAGAGGCAGTAGAAATTGCCTGCATATAAGTGGTGCATGGAAGAACAAAATCAGAAAAACAAATCCTTTATGTGCTCCACTACTGTTTTTGAATGAATTTTCATTAGCAAACTGATCTGCTGTACTAATAGTTCCCCATGAGTATATGCTAGCAAAACACCAGATTTAGTTATGATACATCCACTGCTAAACTGTTATTGATTTGAGTTAAAAAAAATAACGGTTTGGATTGTCGAGGATATAAATGTAATGAATAGCTAAAAACAGGTGTTGACTCTAACACTGAAAACTTTATTCATTTATAAGGCTACCCCACTCTATGGTGAATCTGGGCAGTGTACAAGAAAATCACTACCAAAAAAATACAAGCTACACACCCTCCCCCAAGTGTCTGAAAGCAGAAAACATCCATTCTAAAAGAATACAATACACAGGACTCACCATTCAGTCTAACCCAAGCTTGGCAGAAGAGCCAGGTTTTCATGATTTTCACTGTAGGGGAGAGGCAGAGGTTTCAACAACTCGTTCCCTGTTTGCCTGTGCAAGCTAATGGGTTTGTGAAGCAAACGGGGGTGGGGGGGAGTGTGGGCAAGTTTAGATGGCTAAACCCACATTTTTCCTTTGCCTGGGGAAGAATATGAGTTTACCCATTTGAACTTGCTCCCACTTCACCCATAGGAGGAGTGAGTTTTGAAGGAGCACTAATGGTAAATTTAATAATAAAATTTATTGTGACTCTTTCAAAACACAGCAAGCATACATCAGATCATCTCACAGAGTTGCTTTATGTACATTATCTCTGTACTGAGCTACTTTTTCATATGCACAGATCTATTCTGGAATATTACCCATTTATTAAGTGTTTTTTTCAAGGATATCTGTTAAAAGTGGGCCTAAACATTTTAGGAAGCAGAGCATCCAAATCCCTCCTCAGAGAATATAGGATCTGAATCATCTTCTCCAAATGTCAATGAACGGCCTGTCTTGGTTTTGGCTGGTGGCATGATGACTCTGAAAGCTGGCATCCAGGGGCAACCAGTCTAATGAAATGGATGGGGGTGGGGTGGGGGTGGGGGGAAACTGGTGTTATTTGACTGAAGCCTGTATCATTGGCCTTTCTGTCAATAGAACTGTTTCGTCCAGCCTAACCACCTTCAGTCTTCAAATGAACCTTATTTCCTGAATGCTCCAAATCCTCCCATTTTAATCTTTATGCTTTGCTCTTGTTTTTTAAAAAATCCTACTTTTCCTATATGCTTCACTGATATTGAAAGAGTTCATTCATCTAGAAATCAAAATGTTAAGTTCTAGAAAGTAAGACATCCATGCATTATGAAGCAACAAACTTGACACTTAGTAATTACAGCCGATTTATCAAATGTATCTATAGGAACGATTTATGCATGGCAAGCAAACAGTCACGTGCAACTGAGTTTTTTCCAAATATCTCAGGAATACTCCTAAAATATATGAAACAGACAGGATCAAAATTTAGTTCGTCATTTTGAAATTCCACTGATTTCAGCAGGAGAGATTTAACATATGCTTAATCATTTTTCTAAAATCAGCATTAAGTACAATTGCTTTTTGGCTGAAGTCAAGCAACTTTTAGTTATACCGGGAAGTGGAGTTGGAAGCATGCTTTCAGGCTTGATCCTGAAATAGCGGATATATAAACTCATTCTTTAATGCACATTGTCGTAAGTACCCCTTCTGATCAGGAGTAGCAGTGGAGCTTATTATAATTCACACTTGCACTTTTCAGACTCAATGGCAGAACCTTAAAAAAATAACAACAAGGTAACTAAAAACTCCTGAAGTTTCAAATGCAACCCCCCTTCCAATCCTAGATGACTTTGAGAGAGATGGAAGAGGAAAAACTCTCAATGGAAACCTGAACTGACACACTCTTCCTACAGTGGAACCTGTAGGCAGTAAACATCAGCAGTGAAGTTCTTGGCACTGTTTGGCTCTCTGCCCCAGTCCAAAGGTCTAAGGTCTTTTTTCTTCAGGAATGGTGGCCCTATTATCAACACCTATTGAAAGAATCTGTGCACTTGGTTGGCCACACTTAATTACAACTCCCAGACTATCTGGCATGACTGATTTTGGGTTGGTTGGTTGGTTGGTTGGTTGGTTTGCTTTTTGACAAAATGGCTAGATAAGTAACCAGGGGAAAGCTGTGGATGTAATGTTCTTAGGTTTCTGTAAGGCATTTGATAAAGTTGACCATAGCTTCCTTCTTGATCAAATGGAACAACGTGGGATTGATCATCCCACTACCAGATGGATTTGCAGCTGGTTGAACAATCCTACCAAACATGTGGTTTTTAATGGTACCATGTCAACACAGAGTGAGGCATCCAGATATCTGGGCTTGGCAATAGTTTTATCCTTGTGAGAAGGATCTGGGCATCTGGGTAGATCACAGATTTAGCATGAGCCATAAATAAATAAATAAACAAACAAACAAACAATCAATCAATCAATCAAGCTAATACAGCCTTGGGCTGGATTAAGAGAGCTATAGTATTTCAAACATGGGAAGTGATAGTTTCACTCTATGCTGCACTGGATAGACTGCACCTGAAATACTGTGTTCAGTTCTGGTCACCACAATGTAAGAAGGATGGAGAGGAACTGGAAAGAGTGCAGGGAGGAGCAACAAGGATGGTGAGGGGCTTGGAGGCTAAATCTTATGAAGAATGTTAAAAGGAAATAGGTACAGTATATTTTGTATAAAGGAGAGAAAGCTACGACAGAAATGATAGTGGTCTTCCAATACTTGAAGGGGTATTACAGGGAAGAGGGTATGGATCCATTCTTCACAGTTCTCAAAGGTAGGACAAGAACTAACAGGTGGAAGCTTTACAAAGAGAGTTCCAAACTTGAAATAAGGAGGAATTTCCTGACTATGAGGGCTAGAACAGCCAACCTCCTGGAGTCAGTACTGCTGGTTTCCAAGCAAAGGTTGGACAGCCATTTGTCTGGGATGGTCTGAGGATTCCTGCCCTGGGCAGGGGGTTGGACTACAAGACCTCCAAGATCTCTTCCAATCCTAGGATTCTATGACTCCTGCAGAAGTATTCACAAGAGCTGTCAACAGCTTCTCAAATTGGTCTTTCACTGAGCTCCATTCTTAAAAAAGGAGACGCAAGTCAGAGAATCTCTGCAACAGCACACAACTGTCATTACCTTAATGCAAATAGATCCAAAGGATGTGACTGACTGTTTCTTCCACTCCACAAACATCACATGATCTTGTTGCACCCCTTTCAGTTCTGAAAAGATCCTTCCTTAATGCACAATGACTGGAGAGGGCTTTGAAAAGTTGAACCAATTTGACTCAGTTGAAAGTTAACACCCTGAAAATCAGTCAGATAATGACAGAAGTATGGTAATAAACTGTCCTCCCCATATATCCCAATTTCACTGTCTCTGCTCTTCATCTTTAATCTATTTAAGCCTGTATCTCATCTTCAAATGAGATAACAGCAAAGAAGTATTGACATCAGCATGACACTAATCCTCCTTAGCTGCAGGATCTACTTTTTCATTCCCCCCAAAAGCAGTTCCCAAATGGGGGATCCAACAGAAGTGAATGGAAAAATCCTGTATCTGCCATTCTGTATTCAGAAGTCAAATTTCATTCACCAGATCATTCTTCTATCCCCCACCTCCATTATAGACAACAATCATCTCTGACAAAGAACCACTATAATGTTACTGGGCTTTCAGTTTAAACCTCCCTAATCCATTGCAAAACTAGTAACTCTTTTACAGCTTTAATGGCAGGAACACAAAAAAGATGCACCTACTTTCTCAAACACTGTGTCCCTTGAACTATCAGGATAAACTGAAAAATATTGACTCCAGTGCTCAGGCAGCTACTTAAGAGCCTCAGTTTGAGATTCTGCAGGCCAAAGACAGAGACCCAGTCTGGTGGTTAGGGCACCAGGCTAAAAACTGGGAGACTGTGAGTTCTAGTCCTGCCTGAGGCATGAAGCCAGCTCGGTGACCTTGGGCCAGTCCCTCTCTCTTAGCCCTAGGAAACAGGCAAGGGCAAGCTACTTCCAAAAAAACCTTGCCAAAAAACTGCAGGGAAGAACTGCAAGGCGGGGGGGGGGGTGTCTTCCTGCTCCCACACCATTCATATCCACCACCAGAGGCCTCTACATCCCTGCAGGGAAGAAAGCCACCTTCATATCTGGAAGCTGCATTCTCAACACAGGGAGAACAAATTCTTCCTATGCGGGAGTGATGCATGGCATCACTTCTTCCAGAGACAAGACATTCTCTGAGTACTTTAGAACTGAAAATTTAATCTTTAGTTTCCCAGACCAAATATTCAACCTTGTTTGGCTAAATGGATCTTTTTAAATATCTTTTAGAACATTTGCCAGACCCTGCAGTCTTTCTGGAAAAGCTGAACTGAAGGGTGCTAATATACACTGGTGGAAAAAATCTAGTGGGGCTAATCTATGGAAAGTGAATGTTCCCCAGGGCTACTACATGTTGAATATTTATTTTGGAGTATCCTCCATTGCCTTTTTCTATTTAATCAGTCAGGACATTGATGCCACACTGACCCTGCCCACATTCTATGCATTTCTTTGTAAATTACAGCAGATTGACTCAGTCTTTCCCCGAGGCTGTTCACCCACTTCCATTCATCCCCAGGACCCAAAACACTCATCTCCTGGCCTTTTTTAGTGCTCCCATTTATCACAAAGGAGGCTAGAAGGCTGGCATTTCATTCCCTGTAGCCATTTTCACTCTTTCCAACCTAAGACTCTCCCCACCCAGTCATGGTAAATTTAGTGATAAAAACTGAATGGAACCAAATCTGGAGAAAGATTGAGTTTGGAAATAGTTTGGATATGGCTGGGAGTTGGGGGGGTGGGGGGAAATCCCCAGTGCAGAGGAATTGGGCAGTGACTGTTGCATTCTTACGCTCCCATTGCTCCTAACTTACCCAGCATGGAACTGCTAATAAGGGGTCAGAAACAATTACAGACATCACATTCTGCATACTAGCTGTACCTTGTGTGTGTGTGTGTGTGTGTGTGTGTGTGTGTATAAATTTTGTTGCCTAAGTGAAAAAAACAGAATCAAAGAAACTATATTCACTCCTTATGTCATTTCTGCCTCCCGCCCCATCGGGCCATGAGGCATAGAAACATACTGGCCCCTGAGACAGTGCTCAGAGAAGTCCTGTGATATGGAAAGGTAACTGTAACTGTAGTTAAATCCCCCAATCACTCCAGTTAGCCACTGGGATGGCACGGTTGGCTGAGGAAAGTTAGTTTAATCCAGGGTTCTCAACCAGGGTTCCATGGCTCCCTAGGGTTCTGCGAGAGGTCATTAGGGGTACCCTGGGAGATCACAATTTATCTTAAAAATTAGTTGAAATTTGGGCAACTTCACATTGAAGAGGTAAGTTTTATTCTTTATTCTGAGTTTAAGAACACTGTTAATGCATATCATACAGGCCTACCCATGAAATGAATATAACACTTTTGTAACTTCTGGCCTATACTTGAGCCTGAACATGCAGGGGTTCCCCGAGGACTGAAAAATATTTCAAGGCTTCCTCCAGGGTCAAAAGGTTGAGAAAGGCTGGTTTAATCCCAGAGAACCCTGGGTTTTACGGTTAACCTCACCCATAACCCAGTTAAGTGTGTTGTCTGAAAGGTCCAACATGTAAGCTATTATGTGTGACAGTAGTATGTGAACTGTAATGCAAAGGCCTGAATTGGTAAATCAAATTATAATAGAAACCCATGAGATAGGTTAATGGAAATGGTATGTAACCAGACCAATAGTATAACTTAATGTTCCTTTTGAATTTTAAATAAGAATCCAAGGATGTCTGGTTCAGCCTTTGCTTATAGGTCTTTTTGACTGTATTTTTTTTATTACTGTGGTGTATGAAAGTGGTTAAGGGCAAGCTGAATCATAAACTGAGTTATGGTTCAGTTTGTACTGAAGATATTAGGATTTTTTATTAGGATGTTTACCAGCAGCTTTAATGGTAGTGACAGCAACTTTACAATTTCATAAAAACTATCTGTAGCATTTTCATTAAAAACAAAGAGTTTGGGGCTGGCCTTTCTCCATCCAGTTACTCCAATGTCTCCTTTGATCATTTACTTCTTTTAGTAATAATTTCATCAAGCTTTCTTGAGTTTGGTTTTCTTATATGATGAGTGGGTATAGCATGCCATTAACATATTTACCTAATTCAAAATATTGGCTGTTTTCAAGAATAATTTCATATTATCTTCACAAAATACTTTTAACTTTACTCCAGATCAATGTTTCTCAACGTTGGCAACTTTCAGATGTGTGGACTTCAACTCCCAAAATTCCCCACATCTGAAAGTTGCCAAAGCTGAGAAACACTGTTCCAGATAGTATATGAAAAGTAACAGATTGGGGTGGCCTATCCATCAAACAAACAAATGAATAAATGTTATGTGCATGTATGTTATGGATATGGATAGATATCAAAGAATGTAGGGTGTCTTCATCTGTCCCTTACTTTAACCTTACTGAGCGCTGCATTTCTATCTAGTCCTAAAAGCACACTGTTATGTGACATCAACAGTATAACCATCTAAAACCCAACCTTGGTATCCTGAAATCAAGGAGAATTGGTATCCTGGTATCTTGACATCAGAAGGAGAAACCTGTAGAGCTGTTTGCTTGGAACTAAAGCTAAAATAAAGTCAGAAACAGTAACAATAATATCCAGATTAGATTCATTCTCTCTGTCTGTCTGTCTGTGTATTGTTTCATGTGTCATTATCTTTCAAGTTTATTATGGCTAAAGGACTAAAGGTTGACAATGGCTAGGTCTTGCTAGAATTCTACCAAGGTTTCAGGATTCCCCCAAACACAGACTAAGTATTAATACTTGAAGCCCTCCATCCTTTGAAAACTAAGAATTATAAATAGGTTTGCATAATACTCTGTAAGATGTTAGATGCTAGCTGGATTGGTGGAAACTATTGTCTGCTGGCAACTCGCAGTCTGCTGACACAGGTTGCTTGAAGATGGATGCGAGTCCAGTAAGATGTTCTGGGAACATTTGATCAGGGAGTCTGACAACATCAGGACATGATTTCCCTTTTCTGCTTTTGAAGCATGCTCTACCATACTTGTTCAGTCTTTGTGGCGTTCTTCACATGATACGGATTATCTTCTACAAAGTTATTGTCTTCATTTGCCTTTGCTAGTTAATGCTTAGCAATCATGTTCAGAAGGGCAAATATAATCCCCAAGGAATCTAATTAGATTCAAATCTGAAATCTTACTCTATTGTGATGTGCTGATTTGTAATAAAGCTGTGACCCAACTGTGGTTTTCTACTTTTCAGAATGACTCTCCAACATGAGTGGCTTAAAAATAAATAAATCAGACAGGTTTGTGCCATAATGCAATTTATTTCTGAAACAGTATGCAGTTAAACATCCTCTTGTTCTTTTATACTAGCTATGCTTGAAATTGCATGCTCATTAGAGGAATTAGATCAAGAAGGAGCTTCATTTGGTTTGGGAAGTGGCATGGCCTTAATACATAACTTTACTTTCTATCTTTTAAACTTGCTTAGAGTCCCAAGGATCTGCAAAATAGTTAACCATCTTTCCTGATAGTATTTTGAAATGCTGCGGTTTCAGTTGTTCCTGACGTGTGGAGCCAAAGGGGGGGTGGGTGGGGGTCAGAATGGGGACCTGCTGGAATATGAGTGTGAGACAGCATTGGGGAGGGGACATCCACAGAAGAACAACTGGAATGCAGCAGTAGTGAATGTAGCAAGGAATAAGATAAGGAGAGAAAAAAGGCACTTAATTGCACACTACCTAAGAAAGCCTTGACCTTGGAAAAATGCCAGACATAGCACGCTCATTAGGCACCCGTGTTGTCCTGCCCGTGAGTTAATGAAAACTAGCCTGGGACGGAGATGGGCTTGTGGTCCAAAGGGCAAGACGGCAAGGTCAGCACCTGGACGGTTCAGTAGGAGTGCAGACAGTCCGTGCTTTGTTAGTGCTAGTGAATGGGCAGGGAGGCAGATAAAGAAAGAAAGGAGGGTGAGTTACAGAGTTAGGGAGGTGAGATTGGCTCCGTGTATTTGCCCCTAACCAAACTGTAGTAACCTTTAGCTCATTTACATTTTAACTTCTACACCCATAGGCCGAGATTTTCAGAGAACACACTACATGCTTGGGGGAATACTATGGGTTAGTTTGTTGTGTGTATAGCTTCTGCGCAGACAGACGCTAGAAAAGTAACCAATCAGAAGCTTTAATAGCTAAATGGTACTTGTGATAACAATTTTAGAAGTGCATAAAAGTTATTGCTTGATGCTGCCTGGGGCTTTTCCCTGCCTTTAAAGGGGAAGACTCCCTTTATGTAGATCTACAATAAACAGAATTATAAGAAGAATTCTCATGTCCTCTGTTATTGGCTTTCGCACTGGGCAGAACCAAACTAATTCCCTTTGGAACCAACAGTTGCCATAACGTTCATCTCTGACTCTGATTTTCTAGCATAGTGTTTCTTAACCCTGGCAACTTTAATGTGTGGACTTCAACTCCCAGAATTCCCCAGCCAGCTGGCTGGAGAATTCTGGGAGTTGAAGTCCACACATCTTAAAGTTGCCAAGGTTGAGAAACACTGTTCTAACAGAATCCTCAGAATTGGTCTGTATTTAGCTCTTGCCTAAAGCATGATAAATTTTTCTACTAGGCAGGAAAAACATACATTATTATTAGTTACTCTCCTACAATCCATAACCAGCTAAGTAAAGATCTCTTAATTATTATATAATTGCAATTTTAAGAAAAATACCAAAGTTTAGCTGCAAAATAATCAATACTTAGTTATACCAGAAAAATATTTGTATAGAAAAGTAATTCAAATCCACACATAATTTCTGCCTTAAAACAATTTGCACATTAAATTTCCACACGTTTCCCTTCTAGTTATTGGTCAGATTTACCTCTAGATCAGAAGGTCGGTGGTTCGAATCTGCGTGACGGGGTGAGCTCCCGTTGCTAGTCCCAGCTCCTGCCAACCTAGCAGTTCGAAAACATGCAAATGTGAGTAGATTAATAGGTACCGCTTCGGTGAGCAGGTAACGGCGTTCCGTGTAGTCATGCTGGCCACATGACCACGGAAGTGTCTACGGACAAACGCCGGCTCTTTGGCTTTGAAACGGAGATGAGCACCGCTCCCTAGAGTCGGACACGACCGGACTTCATGTCAAGGGAAACCCCTTACCTCTAAATCTGTTACTTCCAAAGCCATCCTGGGACCTATTGTAGTTTTAAATTGATTTTACTTTTGTCATCAGCTTTGTTTTTGTCTTGCTTTAGGGTTCATTTGATATGATTTTTTTAAAAGAAGTATAAATATAATATTGAGAGTTGGATAGAATGTTGTTGTTGTTATTATTATTTCAGATCTTGGGAAAATGTCAGTGGATAAGACTCTGCCAAATCCCCCACAATTTCATCTACTGCAAAACAGATTTCTGCCTTGCCTACCTCTCTCTCAGGGTGCATTAGAAATTCTTTGTACTTGCTTTTAGCAATGTTTTTAAATTTCTGCAGCATCATAAAGTGGCTAAGGATGCTGTTGTTGTTGCTTACTTTTATGTTACCTATGTCTCTCTCACACTGGAGCAGAGTTCCCTAAAGTGGTCAGTATCAACCCCCAAGGGTTAATGGGACTATCCAAGGGGTCAATAAATGTCTGGGGGTCAATAGGTAGTTGATAAATGATGGAAGGTCAGTTGGGGTCAATTCATTTTTTGGGTCTTTGTAGAGCTCCACGCCAGTCCCTAGTCCTGAAGATGAAGCGGCTAACAGCGAGACTGTGTTACCCAAGGTTAGATGGTCAGCTGCCAGCAAGAGTAGCCTTGAGTTCTCTCTCAATAATTATTGTTGTTATTGTTATGTTGTTGTGTATAACAACAATGCAAAGCTGTCAGTTCTTAAGCTGGTGTTGGTCATCATTTGCATTGAGTTCTTCCCAAGAACTTAGGATGTCACACTGTATTGGCATAGTATATGTGTGGATCCAAGCAGCGTGGCCTTTTGTGATTGACAGATGGAAATTTTGTCATTGTCCAGATTTTCTAAGTGTCGTCTGAGGTTTTTTGGCATGGCACCCAGTGTGCCGATAACCACTGGGACCACCATGGCCAGTTTATGCCATAATCTTTCAACTTCGATTTTCAGACCTTGATACTTTGTGACCTTCTCCAATTCTTTGTCTTCTATCCTACTATCCCCTGGTATTGCCACATCAATTATCCATACTTTCTTCTTTTCAACCACAGTTAAATCTGGTGTGTTATACTCCAAGACTTCATCAGTTTGTATGATTAGTATTATTCATAGTACTATTAAAATAGTACTTATTAAATTATTTTCATATAATAAAAGTTTGGGGGTCAATGAACCACCTGAAACTTCATGAAGAGTTCAGTGAGCTGAAATGTTTGGGGACCTCTGCTCTGGACCCTCCTTGAGCGTCCCTCATTTGGAAAGTCCAATGAAAGCGTCCTTTCCTGAGAGCTACCCTTGGGATTTAATTGAGGTGGGGGAGGCTGCAAACTGCTGGAGAGACAATTATACAAAGAAAGACCAGTCACACGTACACACAGACAGGCACCCAGTCATCCGTATGATTTTCAAGGAATTCTTCTTCTTTGGGGGTCGGGGGAAATAAGGCATTTTGTTTTCCATCAGGTTTAATGAAAATGGGGAAAAATTAGGCACAGTCAACTGTCTTCTACTTTAGAGGTATTATCCAAAGCATTCCATGTTATATGGGATATGTTGAAACATAATGTGTATTATTGGCACAGGACCTGTTAGGTTCTAACATTCCAACTCTTATCAAGTGCTTCAAGTTCCCTGAAATATAATTAGACAGGGAAATCTCAATTGAGTGGTCCTCAGTACAACAGACTTCACAAGTCACAGCCAAATCTCCCCACCAATATATATCAGGATGTCATTTCTTGGCATCACTTGCTTCAGTTTATGTCATTTGCATAATGATTTCATCACACAAATTGACACAAATTGCTGCAACTATATACTTTCATATTTAACATACATTTATGAATTAGCAACACATTCTTTCCACAATTAATCCATTAAAATGAAATTTCTCTGCACTGTCGTTTGCTCAATACCCATAAGCAGTCATGGTGTCTAGTGTCCTGCAGATCCATCCGACAATAGAGGGAGGGAGTTAGACTGGAGTGTGAATCATTTTGTTTGGGCTAGATGCTCCTTGCCCAAGGTTAATGGCCAGCATACCGTCCAAGCCATCTGCTGTCATGGGGAGGGATCCATACCTTTGGGGATAGTGAAGGGGGGGATTAGAGACTTTTGTAATTTTAAACTGCGGAACGTGCGGGAAATGCCATTCGCAACTTTTATCTTGTATCGAACACTTTTGTTGTTTATTCGTTTAGTTGCTTCCGACTCTTCATGACTTCATGGACCAGTCCAGACCAGAGCTTCCTGTTGGTCGTCAACACCCCCAGCTCCCCCAGGGACGAGTCCGTCACCTCTAGAATATCATCCATCCACCTTGCCCTTGGTCGGCCCCTCTTCCTTTTGCCCTCCACTCTCCCTAGCATCAGCATCTTCTCCAGGGTGTCCTGTCTTCTCATTATGTGGCCAAAGTATTTCAGTTTTGCCTTTAATATCATTCCCTCAAGTGAGCAGTCTGGTTTTATTTCCTGGAGGATGGACTGGTTTGATCTTCTTGCAGTCCAAGGCACTCTCAGAATTTTCCTCCAACACCACAGTTCAAAAGCATCAATCTTCCTTCGCTCAGCCTTCCTTATGGTCCAGCTCTCGCAGCCATATGTTACTATGGGGAACACCATTGCTTTAACTATGCGGACCTTTGTTGCCAGTGTGATGTCTCTGCTCTTAACTATTTTATTGAGATTTGTCATTGCTCTTCTCCCAAGGATTAAATGTCTTCTGATTTCCTGACTGCAGTCACCATCTGCAGTAATCTTCGCACCTAGAAATACAAAGTCTTTCACTGCTTCTACATTTTCTCCCTCTATTTGCCAGTTATCAATCAAACTGGTTGCCATAATCTTGGTTTTTTTGAGGTTTGGCTGCAAGCCAGCTTTTGCACTTTCTTCTTTCACCTTCATCATAAGGCTCCTCAGTTCCTCTTTGCTTTCAGCCATCAAAGTGGTATCATCTGCATATCTGAGATTGTTAATGTTTCCTCCAGCGATTTTAACTCCAGCCTTGGATTCCTCAAGCCCAGCATGTCGCATGATGTGTTCTGCATACACGTTGAATAGGTAGGGTGAGAGCATACAGCCCTGCTGTACGCCTTTCCCAATCTTAAACCAGTCCGTTGTTCCGTGGTCTGTTCTTACTGTTGCTACTTGGTACTTACTCCCTGGCTTTTTCCATTATCCATCGGATATTGGCAATTTGGTCCCTAGTTCCTCTGCCTTTTCTAAACCCAGCTTGTACATCTGGCAATTCTCGCTCCATGAATTGCTGAAGTCTACCTTGCAGGATCTTGAGCATTACCTTACTGGCATGTGAAATGAGTGCCACTGTTCGATAGTTTGAACATTCTTTAGTGTTTCCCTTTTTTGGTATGGGGATATAAGTGGATTTTTTCCAATCTGATGGCCATTCTTGTGTTTTCCAAATTTGCTGGCATATAGCATGCATTACCTTGACAGCATCATCTCGCAAGATTTTGAACAGTTCAGCTGGGATGCCGTCGTCTCCTGCTGCCTTGTTATTAGCAATGCTTCTTAAGGCCCATTCAACCTCACTCTTCAGGATGTCTGGCTCTAGCTCCCTGACCACACCGTCAAAGCTATCCCCGATATTGTTATCCTTCCTATACAGGTCTTCCGTATATTCTTGCCACCTTTTCTTGATCTCTTCTTCTTCTGTTAGGTCCTTGCCATCTTTGCTTTTGATCATACCCATTTTGGCCTGGAATTTACCTCCAATGTTTCTAATTTTCTGGAAGAGGTCTCTTGTCCTTCCTATTCTTTTGTCTTCTTCCACTTCCGCACATTGCTTGTTTAAAAATAATTCCTTATCTCTTCTGGCTAACCTCTGGAATTTTGCATTTAATTGGGCATATCTCCCCCTATCACTGTTGCCTTTTGCTTTCCTTCTTTCTTGGGCTACTTCTAGTGTCTCAGCAGACAGCCATTTTGCCTTCTTGGTTTTCTCTTTCTTTGGGATGTATTTTGTTGCTGCCTCCTGAACCATGTTGCGAACCTCTGTCCATAGTTCTTCCGGGACCCTATCTACTAAGTCCAGTCCCTTAAATCTATTCTTCACCTCCACTGCATATTCCTTAGGAATATTAGTGAGCTCATATCTAGCTGATCTGTGGGTCTTCCCTAATCTCTTGAGTCTGATCCTAAATTGTGCAATAAGAAGTTCGTGATCGGAACTACAGTCAGCTCCAGGTCTTGTTTTTACTGACTGTATAGATGTCTGCCACCTTTGGCTGCAAAGGATGTAGTCAATCTGATTTCGGTGTTGTCCATCTGGGGAAGTCCATGTATAAAGCCGTCTCTTAGGCTGTTGGAAGAGAGTGTTTGTTATGCAGAGTGAGTTGTCTTGGCAAAATTCTATCAGCCTATGTCCTGCTTCGTTTTGTTCTCCCAGGCCATGCTTACCTGTAATTCGAGGTGTCATTTGACTGCCCACCTTAGCATTCCAGTCTCCCGTGATGAAAATAACATCTCTTTTAGGCATGTTGTCCAGTCGGTGCTGCAGATCCTCATAAAACTGCTCTACTTCAACTTCTTCAGCATCTGTGGTTGGGGCATATATTTGGATCACTGTGATGTTAGATGGCTTGCCCTGAATTCAAATTGAGATCATTCTATCATTTTTTGGATTGTATCCAAGCACTGCTGTAGCCACTTTACTATTCATTATGAAGGCTACTCCATTTCTTCTGTGGTCCTCTTGTCCACAGTAGTCGATCTGGTGGTCATTTGATGTGAAGTGGCCCATTCCAGTCCATTTCAGTTCGCCAATGCCCAAAATGTCTATCTTTAATGTTGACATCTCACCAATAACCACATCCAATTTGCCCTGGCTCATAGATCTTACATTCCAGGTTCCAGTGGTGTGTTGATCCTTAGAACATCGGATTCGCCATTCACCACCAGCACCGTCGGCCACTAGCCGTCCTTTTGGCTTTGAGCTAGCTGCGTCATCACGTCTGGGGCTAGTTGAACTCATCCTCTGTTCCTCCCCAGTAGCATTTTGACCCTCTTCCGACCTGGGGGTCTCATCTTCCGATGGTATACTGACATATCTCTGGTTGTACTGATCCATTTAGTTTTCACGGCAAGAATACTGGTGTGGGTTGCCATTACCTTCCCCAGGGATCGCATTTAGTCTGACCTCTCTGTCATGACCTTCGAGCGTTCTGGTCATTACAGATGTTTTATTTGGTATTTTTAATAGGACATATGCATCAGGATAGCAACCAGACTAAGGCCAGGTCCATAACCCTTTCTCCAGGACCCCAACTGGAAATTAGTCCTGCTTTGTGTTGGAGGTTTGAATTCAGCAGGATCTCTTATTAATCTCTTGAGCATATGAGGAGTGCTAACAGAAAAAAATAGCAGGCAGTGAAGTAGCAGAAAAAGCTTTATGGAAAGTGTTCATAATGTACTTATCTTGGATGCAGAGCATTGACTTAGTCCAGCTATCAGTGAATGTTAGTATTTCGGAAACTGACAGATCTTGAGCAAAATTATCCTTTAAAACCTGAAGATACCTTAGAACAGGGTTCTTCAACTTTGGCAACTCTAAGCTATGCGGACTTCAACTCCCAGAATTCCCCAGCCAGATTTGCTGACTAGGGAATTCTGGGAGTTGAAGTCCGCACAGCTTAGAGTTGCCAAAGTTGAGGAACCCTGCCTTAGAATATTTCATGTTAAATATTGACACAAGGCCAGTCAATATTTATATTGAGAATATATCATTCAATAAATGGACTGTATCACAGGACTGTAGGTGGCATATGACATTTATCTCTTTTTAAGAATAAAAACAGAAATTTCATCCTGCAAGCAAATCAAAAGCAAAGAAACATTGGGGTTTAGAAGAGAATTCTAGTTTTAAATTCTCTCTGCATTTTTTCTACTTAGAGGGAATGTTGTTACATTACTTCCCCGTTACCCTCCAGAGGCACCACGTGGTTGCTTCTTAACAGATTGCGCTGGGTTAATTCAGGCCCAGGATAAAGCGTTAAGTGGATTTGGACAGTATATCATGCAGATACAGGGACTTAACAGGTTTTGGCAACATCTTTACCTTCACAAAAGTCCCTATTATATTTTCTGACACAGACAAATAGTAACTAGCCCTACTGTTAACAGGAAGACATAGGCTTATACAATGTTTATTTTTGTTCAGTGAATGTTGTCTTATCTGCATGTATTTTAAAGTGATTCTAAATGCCCACATTGCAATAAGACTAAATTACCAGTTATGGTATGTGCACTTTTATGGATGATAAAATATAAGGGAAGGCTTGATGTGGTATAAAATAACTTTAAATGGAAGTTTAAACTGCAAAAACTAGATTTTAGAAAAATCATTTTGAATTAACTTTGGATAGAAAACATAAGATAAATTAGATATGAATTATTTATAGAAAAGAACATACCTATTACTGGAAGTAAAGAGATTAAACCTTAATAGTTGCCAAGACAGTGAGTTCTAGTCCTGCCTCAGGCATGAAAGCCAGCTGGGTGACCCTGGGCCAGTCCCTCTCCCTCAGCCCGACCCACCTCACAGGGTTGCTGTTGTGGGGAAAGTAGGAGGAGGAAGGAGCATTGGGTATGTTCACTGCCTTGAGTTATTTATAAAAATAATAAAGACGGGATAGAAAATAAACAAACAAACAAACAAACAAACAAATAAAATAATGTTGTTTTTACTTATTTTAAAATTCCTGGTTATGTGTAGAGTTGTGGCACCATATGCATGGCTCACAACCCATATTTAGTGCTCTGTTTACAGAATTGTCAAATATAGTAGTAGACATCTGAGAAAAACATTTGCTTTGGAAGTATCTTAATCTAACAAGCAAGGCATTTTAATAATCAGAGTAATAAATCCCTTTAGTTCTTTCTCACTGAAAAAGGTAGAGCACGTCTCCACAAGTACTCAGAATGGGTGTGTATATATTAAGCATAGCAAAATCTGGATTCTAGTTTTCTAGCAAAGCTCCAGTAAGGCAAATTAAAGGAGCTAACACAGGAGAAGCATAAAATCCTTCCTTAATAAGAGGCTCTCAAGTGAAAATGCCAAGTAGCCCCAACTTGCAGAGCCAATCTGAGGATTCATCCCGATGATGTTTATATTCCTCAGGAAAGTTTGAAAATTGAGCCTATTTATGTTCATTCTCCTTGCCTCTATTATTTATGGATCATTCTCAAAGTGGAACTAATAGTTTTAAGGCTGCTACAACCATTGCCTGCATGAATGCTCTCTAATGAATTCCATGGCATGCACAAAGGAGTCCATTTGCTATCTAGCATCCAAGCAGCACCCGATCGTTATGGCTGACAAATGCCCAACCTCTGACTCCCACTGGTGAAAGGCTGTGAGGTCCCTCATTCAGGAGCAGCGAGATACATTTCCTGAGCCAAAGCCACATAAAGGAATAGAATTCACGCTTGAATAACATTGTGGAGGAAAGAACAAGATTGGTTAGATGACTGGGAACCCCACAGGAATTTTTCAGGAAACAGGGAACTGGGTTAAGATGACATTTACTTGGCAAACTGAAGCACAACAGTGCTTGGAGGGCGCTTCGTGCTAGAGCAAAATGCCAGAGCAGAGAAGGATTAGGCTTGGAGACCAAAATAGATGATTTGGGTTGTGTCTCACTGCCAACTAAAGATGCCCAAATTTAATTGGAATCAATGAGGCTAACGTGGCCTTACTTGATGCAAGGCGCCAGCTTTGTCTGCAGTCCTTAACATTAAATTACTTTTCCCCCCAAAGATTTATTTCCTGTCACAGGAGATTTAGGTAAAGAAATCATAGCTCCAGATCTAGAACTAGCTCTAGATATTCAGTGTTATCCATTCTTTACCACTTGAATTTCATCGAGCTATGCTCTAGTCTAAGCCAAAAAGAGGAAAGGAAAGGAAAGGAAAGGAAAGGAAAGGAAAGGAAAGGAAAGGAAAGGAAAGGAAAGGAAAGGAAAGGAAAGGAAAGGAAAGGAAAGGGATTTGCCCAGACTACACAGGATGTTTCCAGAAGATGCCAGTTATGCAGATATTCTGTTTTGCCCTCCACTGTACCAGCATCATATAATTTGGTGCTAATTGGCTGCATGGACCCATCTTGAAATAGCCTCCCCAGTGTGGGTTTTGATGGGGGTGGGGGGAGGTCCTAAATTGAAGATGGTAGATACAAAGACCTGCCCTTTTCTTTCTGCTAGGGTGGGGCTTCAATTAAGCCAGTCAATTCTGCCCTTTAGAATTTTTAAAATCTCCTCCAAGATGGACAAAGAGAAGGAGAGAAGCAAACAAACTGAGAAATCTTTTCTGTTTCTGAAACAGAAGGGAAAGCAAGGTGGCTTGTGGGTAAAGCAAGAGGGAGAAGGGAGAAAGGATAAGACTTATCCTTGCAGGCAGCGGGGTCCACGGGGGTCCAAAAAGGCAAGAAGGCAGCCGCCAACACCATGGGATCCAAGCTCAGCTCCTTTTTTATGTATGCTGCTTTGCATGATGAGGCTTGAATCCCATGGTGGTGGCTGCCAACTTGACTTTTTGGACCTCTTTCCAGACATCTCAGATTGCAGCCTCCTTCTCAGCAGGCAGCCCTTCTCTGCCATAAGCAGGAATCTTAGCCCTCATTCAAAGGCTGCTCTGGGGTAACCAGTGGTCTGATCATAGGGGTAACTCTACTTTGAGGAAGGACTAGTTGATCCCTGAACCCTAAACTACCCTTCTCCCTTTTCCTCATCAATACTTTTACACAAGTAAATGCCAAATGTACTTTTTGTTCCCCCAAATATATCCCTCCTTTTTGATCTGGCTGCTGTGATATCATCTAGAAGAAACAGACACATCGGAGTGGAAGTTTTGCAAATGCAAGTCATCCAATCTGCTTAACACGATTTTTTCTAACTTTTCCCAGCATAACCCCAAATCAAAGCACAACCCTAATATCTTTAAATCAGTGTTTTCCAACCTTGGCAACTTGCAGATGTGTGGACTTCAACTCCCAGAGTTCCTCAGCCAGCATGCTGGCTAGGGGACTCTGGGAGTTGAAGTCGACACATCTTGTAGCTGCTAAGGTTGAGAAACACTGCTATAGATCTTTTGATTTATCTATGTTGGAAGAGGTGGCAGCACCGAGCAACCTTAGATTGTCTCTCCAAAAGGGGAGCAGGTCTGGTTAGTACTTGGACAGGAGACCACCAGAAAGCAACAGGACTACAAGCCATCCTGGGGAGCCAAAAGTAGTCCTAGAAAACAGCACTGGGAAGTCACTTCCATGTTGCTGTCAGGAAAGCTGCACAGTTGAGTCCATGCTGTTGCCAAGAGCTGGGACTGAATGCATAAGGGAAGGAACATTTCAAAACTGTTCTTTTGGGGTAATGAGAAAGCATCTTACTTAAATGTCAGTGTATCAGCCTCCGTGGAAATAACCACGCCACTGTCTGGAGATTTCTACAATCTTCGTGTTCCCATACCAGTTCATGCGCTGGCCTCAGAAGCTACCCTCTTCCAGCAAGGGGTGGCTCCTGTCTTCTCTCACCCCATCTCTTCCTCTCTCTCCCCAAATTCCAGCTCGGTAGCCCCATCTCTTTGCCTGGGCTAAGCAGGAAAGAGTCTGAGTTTTTGTGCAGACAGGCAACTTAGTCTAAAAATCAATAGCTCAACCAGAATCCCCTTTAACCAATTACATTTAGGAAGAGGAAGTTCTATTATAAAAACACTGAACCTGAAAAGTCTCTGAATGGAACATTTTTGCTGGTTTTAAAGATCACAATTGACCCCTGAGCATCTATAGCAGTGTTTCTCAATCTTGGTAACTTCAAGCTGTATGGACTTCAACTCCCAGAATTCCCCAGCCAGCATGGCTGGCTGGGGAATTCTGGGAGTTGAAGTCCACACAGCTTGAAGTTGCCAAGGTTGAGAAACACTGATCTACAGTGTACATAAAATGTAATTCTATGACCAGGAGCTACTCAAACTTAGGGTCAGCTAAAGCTGCCCTTGTCTATCAAAAATTCTTAGATCACAAGCTAGATACTAAATGGCTTGATTCGGATGGGCCTGTTGACTTGCATTGTGCCTGCCCTTTATAGAAAAATGGAAATCTTGTTTGAATAGTTATTTAATATTTATTTAAGCATTCATAAACAGCCTGTCTGGACCAAATCCACCCAAGAAGCATCAGATACTGTAATGGTTGCCTAATCCCAAATACTCAGTCTCACAAGCTCGGGCTTAAAGATAACTGATTTATTAAAGGAATAGTATGCAAATACAGAGAAAGCTGAGAATGAGCCAAAGCGCGCGAAATACAAACTTAAAAGCCTTGCCTTCAATTCAGTCCCGCCCCAAGCACCCGTCAGCACGCACCCCCTCCCAGGTGCTAGGATCCGTTACACGCGCCTGGGAAAGTAACCTTGAACAGGAGTGCAAACCCAAACATACATTCCAAAGTTTCAAAACAAGGCAGAGCGCAGGAATGGAAAAACCCAGCCATGAGCAAGGCGGGTATACACGGAAAATGGTCTGACATGTGAAACGTTACGATGTTAACAGAACATTGAAATGGGGAACATGACAGATACCAATATAAGACTTAAAAGGCCTCAGTGGAAGCACGCAGATCCTAGAAGCTAAACAGAGTTAGCCCTGGTTCATACTCGGAGAGAGTGAGAGTGATTAAGTGCTTCGTCCCTTACCTGCTTGGCAGCTGAATTCTTGAAGGGGAAGAGTGAAGCTGGTGGCTGTGCAAAGCAGGTAGGAAGTTGGGCCCTGGGTCGGACCTAACTGGAGGTCTCCCTTCAGGAACCCAGAAGTAACAGAGGCGGCCTGTACCTGTACGGACCCTACCAATGGCCTGCTTTCCTAGAGAAAAGCTGCACTTTATTTTTCAAGAACACAGTTAAGTGTGATTTATGAATCTTTGGGAACTGCATCAGGGAACAAAGTACTCCAGAGCCACCATAATTCACCCGTGCAGAAGGCACCACAGCTCTTTTAACTGTACTGTATCTCCACCTAATAATTTCAAATAAACTCAGTACCTTTGAGAATGAGAGCATCACATGTCAATGGAAACCCTGCTGGCAGTTACAAAAATGTCACCTGTGAGTGGCATGTGTTTCTGAAATAATTATTTTTAGGGAAAGCATTAGAAGGGATTCACTTCCCAGCTGATGAGGGCTTTATTTCAAGGACTGATAAGAAGTCCAGAACTGACACAGGGTGAATACAAAGTCATGGCACACTGACAGAGGCAGTAAAATTAAAATTAAAGCATTCTTGATCCAAGACTGGCTACAATACACTGAAGTTCTACATTTGTTAAGATTTGAACAATATAATCACTGAATCAGGGATAGGAAGATGAAGTAGGATTAGAACCTCTTTCTCCTTGCTGCCTGAGATGGTGGGCAAGTGACAGGTAGCCTAGTTTTAGATTCTGCTTGGAAATTAAGCTTTAAATTAATTAATTAATTAATTAATTAGCAGAGACATGACTTTTTTTTCTTTTCTAACTGCATTTAGACAAAAGGGGTTATTACTGAAGTAGTCCAGACAGGAAGCACAGCCAGGAGTACTAGCTTTATCTTTATTGTAAGGTTACATTAGCAGAATCTTGCAAGGTTGAAAATATATCTCTCCCCTCCTTTTCTGTTACTCTCCGGAAAACTAGTGAAGGTCCCTTCTGAAAAGTTTCCCACATGCTCCCTCCTTCTGTGGGCTGAGACACCTTTTTTCCAGTCTGCAATTCTCCCTCCTATCTCCCAAGGTCATTTCCACATACCATAGGGAGGGAGGGAGGGAGGGAGGGAGGCTGTTGCTTTGCACATGGGCTGATGCCTGCTGAAGAGGTGGGGGAAGCAAACAGGGAAACAGTTGCAAAGATTACCAGTCAAAACAATTCAGGTCAATCCTGTTTGCATCCTCAAGTGAAACCAGCAGAGTAGTGTATCATATGCATAGAAAAGCACATAAATAACATAAAAATAAGTCTGAGTAGTTGCTGAGTAGAGGGGCCGGTAAAGTTCTTATGCTACTTCTCTCTTTAAGGATCCATAGAAAGAGTGCTCTGCTAGCTTGAGTTCATGAATCAGGAGGTGGGGTGATGCAGGAGTTTTCCCCAGTGGGAGAACAGATGGCCACAGACACTACACAGTAACCAAAGATTGCTCTTTTGCCATCGCCAGCCATTGAATACAGATGATAACAGGAGAACACAGAGGTCTAGAGTTGATTCAGAGTGGTACAAAGAGTTTATGGACATGCCCACTGCCAGCTTCAATCTTCTTCTCCTTGTCTTTCTTTGTAGTCTATTGTAATCTTTTCCTTTGTGTCTTTCGCCATGCAATGGCTTATATAATTCCCATCTTACTGCCTGATGACATTGTTAATTTTTTCAGTAAACATTTGGACAGGAAGCTTTGCTGCTCAAACCATATGCAGTAAAGAATAGACTGCAGCAGGAGGGAGAGGAACAGAGAATGGGCATCAGGAATGAAAGATCAGAATAGAAGATGATTGGGGAGTGGGGAAAAGGGCCAGGGACTGACTGGGGATTAGGGTTTTAGAAGAATGATGGGTGAGCATGAAAAGAGACAACAGACTGTGGATGAAAGATGAAGTGGGCATTTGATTTGTACAGCTATTTATTTATTGTATAGTTATTCCCCAAAGCCTTGGCTACAAAGCTCTATCTGACTTTGAACAGGTCTGGCCCTCCAGTGAGGCCAAGGCACCATGAAACCACATTCTCAGGCAGGAGACGCTACAGGTCAGCTTGGCAGCCCTAGTATTCCTCCTGAGCCCTCTCACTGCTGCCCTCTTCTGGAGAACAGGCTGGGTCTAGATAGCAAGGCCTTTGCAAGCTTTTGGTTCACATTCTGTCAGCAAGAGTCCGGAGAAAACAAGAGACGTTTTCTCCCTAAGAAAGAAAAAGAATGGCTGTCATATGTTGTCGTTTGATCAATATTTCTCAGTATTTTTTTCAATATTGAGAAATACAGTACTTAGGGAACATAGTATTTCTCAAAGACTCAATATACTTAAGGGGGAAAAAATGGTGTTAGATTGTGGGGAAATGTTTGCGTTTCCTCCTTGGCTATTTTTAACAAATGTGATTGTTTTTTACTTCCTTATCAGTGAGGCCTCTCATGCAGGAACACATTTTGTTTTCTGTATCCCAGTAGTGACGTTTTAATTGCTATTTCTAATTTAGCTAACTGTCGTGAGTACTGATGGTGAGCAGGAGGGGGCCCCTATCCAGGGGGGAAAACGCATGCGTAGTACTGAGGAGTTAAGCAGCCATTCAAAGAGACACAGATCAGACCCACCTTAACCTTTGGGGTTTATCTGTCTGGGTTTTTCCCACACTTCTTCAGTTTGTTAGGATTTTCTGTCTAATGTAGCAGTAATAAACACAAGAGACCTATTCCTTGTCTCAGCGTGATTCCTGACTGTTAGGACACTAACTCTATTAAACGTATGGGCAGGGATACCTCACCTTGTTTGAAAGAACGTAAACTACATTTGCTTAGAGAGAGGAAATATTACTTGGGTATTATCTAGCCTCTGGTTATGTACCCATTATAGATGTCTGTCTGTCATCGTTTCCAGTGCAAAGTGTGCTATGCTGAAAGCAGCTGTATATTTTCCATCTAGCTTAAACTATATGCCACACTTAAAAATAAATATAATCAGCCAGCATGATTCTACCATGCAGGACCCCCCGTGTGGAAATAATAGGGCTTCTGCAAGATTATTGGTCTCATCTGGCTTCTCTCAGGGACTTCCCAGGTCTTAAAAAATAATTTAGTTAGAAATGTAACACAGTGCACACAGCTGGCCTTAACTCAACCCCAGGTAGAGCAGAGATCCTGAGTTCTTTAAATTATGGCAACAATTGTGAAAATCAGGAATACTTATTCCAAATGGAAAAAGGGATTGCCAGTTAGGAGCACAGTTGCTCCCATTATTAAAAATGAAACAAACAAACAAACAAACAAATAATAACAGTATAGAACATTTGTATACCACATTTCAAGCTCTTGATGTATTTTTTTTCTTAATAATTGTTAGCTGTATTGCGAACCATTACTATTAGGTCTTTTTTTTTTCTGGTGCCTTGTGAGTCACTTTTGACTCCTGGCAACTACCTGAACAAGTCCCTGCAGTTTTCCTGGCAAGATTTCAGAACTGGTTTGCTATTGCCTGCTTCCTAGGGCCGAGAGAAAGTGACTGGCCCAAGGTCACCCAGCTGGCTTTGTGCCTAAGGCAGGACTAGAACTCCCGGTCTCCTGGTTTCTAGCCTGGTGCCTTCACCACCAAACCAGCTCTCTATTATTAAGTCTGTACAGATATTATTAGGGGTTCTTAGAGGGCTCTTAGAGGACAGTGATGATCTGTTTAATCAGGTGTAGTTTGAGAGTATTGGGCTAGAACTACAAGACTCAGCAGAAAGATCCCCCTCAGCCATTGAAACTCCCTGGGTGACTTTGGGTCAGTCATGTGTTGGCAATGTGGTTCCAGAAGCAGAGCAAAGGTTTATCCACAAGGGCCTTAAGAGTGAAAATAGAATACAATAGGCTCCCTCGATACTCTCCCTTTCCCCTGATACTGTTAAGCTAAATAAATCCTCAGCAGACTAGGTTTTGAATAACAACTTTGGCCTATTCTTCACAGTTGTTTTATACCATTTCACCTCTCCTTCCCTGCCCAATGGTATAACAATGCAGCAGTATCTTGCAAGGCTTCTACATCTCTTGGTGTTTGAGCCACTGTCCTATTTGTTGCTGCATGCATGCAGCAGTGATGGATTTTACCCACAGGCATTAGAAACTAACTTTTAAAAACACTTAGGACTCAGGAAAATTATCAGTTTTTGAAAATTAGACCTCAGTTAGAAAGATAGGCATTCATGGATGGGAGCAAGGAGGGCAAATCAACACTGTGACATTGCAATACTTTGCCCCTTTTGGTACGTATGTTGTGACATCACATACTTTTATGTAAGGGGTGGAATTAGCATCATGATGTTGTCATATGCAGAATCTGATTCCATGGATACCTCTGCTGAGAAATATTGCAACCTTCTACCTTTGCTCCTACCATGGGCCAGCGAATACTTCCCACTATGGAAGACTTTTAAATTTCCTTCTCCACACAGGGTGTTCATCAATGGTTTAACAATAGGGAGTACTCACAATATCTATAACATCTGAATGGGGCTATTTCAGGGTGTCATGGGTACAGAGGGGTTACTAAACTTCCAGATCGACTATGCCTTGACTATAGGCAATACAATACAGAAGTTTAAATAATCATCTCATGATAATTAGTCTACAAGATGATCAAATGTTGGGGTGGGGGGAACACTCTACATCAGAGAATATTCCCCAGGTTGGTGCCCTCTAAATACGTAAAACTTCAGCTCCCCTATTATGACTTTGCTGACTTAGAAAATGGAACTGAAGTCCTACAGATCTAGAGGTATTACTTTGAGGAAGGTGGAATTAGAAAAAAATAATGGACAACACCACTTCTGGACACAAAATTAAACATTCCTAAAGGAATGAGAGCCAGTTTGGTGTAGTGGTTAAGGCATCAGCTAGAAACTGGGAGACAGTGAGTTCTAGTCTGCCTTAGGCACAAATCCAGCTGGGCGACCCTGGGCCAGTCACTCCCTCAGCCCTAGGAAGCAGGCAAGGGCAAATCACTTCCAAAAAGCCTTGCCAAGAAAACTGCAGGGACTTGTCCAGGCAGTCATCAGGAGTCAAAAACTGACTTGAAGGCGCACACACACACACACACACACACACACAGACACACACAAAGTTTGGAATAAATATCCTGATAATCACTGGGTGATAATGTCAGCAAAACAATTCTGGATTTGCAGACTGTTCATTTGGGTGGGTGAGTGGAAAGGCTAAGATCCAAAGGACCTATTTTTGAGTGAAAAGCACTCCTGAGCACAGAGAGGTAAAGGTAAAGGTTTCCCTTGACGTAAAGTCCAGTCGTGTCCGACTCTAGGGGGCGGTGCTCATCTCCGTTTCTAAGCCTTGGAGCCGGCGTTGTCATAGACACTTCCGGGTCATGTGGCCAGCATGACGACTCGGAACGCCGTTACCTTCCCGCCGAAGCGGGTACCTATTGATCTACTCACATTTGCATGTTTTCGAACTGCTAGGTGAGCAGGAGCTGGGACTAGCAACGGGAGCTCACCCCGCCACGCGGTTTCGAACCGCCGACCTTCCGATCGGCAGCTCAGCGGTTTAACCCGCAGCGCCACCGCGTCCCTCGAGCACAGAGAAGAAAGCTGTTAATTCATATCAAGATCCTCAGAAGTGTTTTAAGGTAGGTTTTTAAGAGGACATTAATTTCAAAAAGGAGTCAGGTGGCACCCAAATTGAATGAAATATAAATAAACAGTTAAAAGTCACATCTCACACACACATTATAGAATGGTAGCAGAATCAGAACACTTGCTAGGGAATTGGTACCACTCAAATATTCTAAAGGACAATTCCCATGAATTGTAATCGGCTTGTCTAATGGTAAGGAGTTCTCAGTCATCTATCCAAGTGAGAAAGTCACCGTTCAGGATTTGGACCCTTCACTTTCAGCTTCACTTCTTATTCCCTATCTATTATCTATCTATCTATCTATCTGTCAATCAATTAATCAATCATCTATCCATCCATCCATCACTCAGTGATCCAGTTTCACTCTTCATTCCCCAGCAAAGTTTTGCTCTCAAGGATTAGCCAGCAAGCTAAAACATGTACTTCCTGGGCCTGAAAAAAGTTGCATCTCTTTAACTTCTTTGTTAGCTTTTCTTGATAGCCACTTTTTTTTTTAACCGATAGCCCTATGAGGGAGGGCCCTGGCTGACTCTAGCTGCACATTTTGTACTCCAATCTAGTGGGTTCCCCATCTCACAGGAGTAGCTCTTTTGGAAACCAGAAAGAGCTTCAACAGCTGAGGGAACTTCAAAGCCCATGTAGAAATGTGCCTGCCTGTCAGGGTCAGTCTCGCTTCGCAATAAGACACAGACTCACTTAATGGGTATTAAGGATTTCTGGTTTATTGGAATGGTGGCTGACAGAACAAAAAACGGGAACGGGGGGTGTGGTGTGGAGGTGCCCCTTTTATACCCTCTTGTAGGGCCCCGGGCTCCTCCACCCTCTATTGTCTCAATCCCTCTTGATGGGATCCTTGATGGCTGCATGGGTGTTTTCCTGGTGTCTTCTCTTGTCCTCTCAAGTCTGGTGTTTCCTCCAGGGCACCAGGTGCGGCTTATCTCTGCTCATCCGATGTCCTTCTTTTCAGCTGTATATGGGTCCATGGGTATGGGTGCTTTGGGTGCTTGTTTTAATCCCTGGTTTAATTATCTTCTTCCTCTATTCCTTGATGATCATGATCTACGTTGTGAGGCTCTTTGTGCCTTGCAACAAGGTCATGACATGCTGCCCCCCAAAGATGTCTTTATGGTGCTGGTTTCTCTGGGTATGCCTCGTGGAACTGTCTAGCTAGTTGTCTTGCCATGACATGTTGTGCCTGGACCCACTCTGGGTGTGGGAAATGTTTCCATTTAACGAGCTATTGCAGCTTACTTCTTTGCTTTCTTGAGTCCAGTATCTCTTGTACTTCAAAATGTTGTTGGTTGTCTATCATTACGGGTGGGGGCGGGGGTTCTTCCGTATGCCATTTGGATGTGCTTGTTGGTTTCAGTAGTGCACAGTGGAATACTGGGTGGACCCGTCTCAAGTTGTGGGGCAGTTCCAGTTTGAAAGTAACTGGGTTGATTACCTGTGTGATTTTGAAGGGTCCGATGAATTTCGGTGCCAGTTTCTTCGAGGGTTGTGAGGTTTTTATGAACTTAGTGGAGAGGTAGACCCTATCTCCCACTTTGTAGTTCGGTGCCTCTGCCCTGTGGTTGTCCGCATATTTTTTGTACGTGGTTTGTGCGTCTGCTAGGGCCGTTTGGATGATTGGCCAGGTTCTTGCCAGCTGTGCTGCCCAGTCGTCTGGTGAGCAGGGCGGGGTCTCTGGTTGCGGCAGTTCTGGTATCGGTACAAAGTCCCTTCCGTAGACCACCTTAAATGGGGTGTGGCCAGTGCTTTGATGTACTGCATTATTATAGGCTACCTCTGCAAAAGGTAGTAGGTCTACCCAGTTGTCCTGTTGGTAATTTATGAATGCCCTCAGGAACTGTTCAAGTGTTGAGTTTAGGATCTCTGTAGATCCGTCCGTGTGTGGATGCCACGCAGTGGACAGTGCTTGCTTAGTCCCGATTAGTTTTAAAAATTCCCGCCAAAACTTTGACGTGAACTGTGTGCCTCTGTCGGTCACCAACCTGTAGGGGGCGCCGTGAATCCTGTATATGTGTGTTAGGAACAAGCGTGCCAGTTGTTGTGCGGAGGGGATGGTTGTGCACGGGATGAAGTGTGCCTGCTTTGAGAAATAGTCTTTTACCACCCATATCACTGTTTTCCTTTGGCTGGGTGGGAGGTTCACAATAAAATCCATGGAAATTTCTTCCCATGGGCGGGAGGGGCTGGCTACTGGCTGTAGCAGCCCTTGGGGTTTCCCCCCTTTCCATTTGGTGGTGGCACATGTGGGGCAGTTGGCCACGTAGTCTTTCACATCTTTTCTCAGGTTTGGCCACCAAAATTGCCTCCTCGTTAGGTGAAGGGTTTTTACGAACCCAAAATGTCCCGCAGTCTTGTCATCGTGCGATCTGTGTAAGATTTCCCCCCGCAGTGATTCTGGCACGTACAAGGCTTTCTCTTTCCAGGTGATGCTGTCCTTGATAGATACATGGTGTCGGTTGTTTTGCAACCATGTATCTGTTTGTAGTGCTTGTGTGAGTCTTTGTTGCCAGTTCGGTGAAATTGAACGCCGGCTCCGATCGCTCCCTGTCGTTCGTGCTGGAGTGCGCTGATTCCTTGTTTGGCTGCACGTGACAGCTGGGCAGCCCAGCTGTTTCTCGGTCCATACTGTCCCCATGATGTCGGAGGCTTGCATGTCGTCCTGTGGCCGTCGGGAGAGGGCATCCGCCAGGAAGTTCTTCTTGCCTGGTATGAACTTCAGCGTGAAATTGAACCGGCTGAAGAACTGAGCCCAATGCACCTGCTTCGGGATGAGCCGTTTTGGCATGCTGAGTGCCTCCAGGTTCTTGTGGTCCGTCCAAACCTCGAAGGGGTAGGTGGCCCCTTCCAGCAGGTGCCTCCACGTTTCCAGAGCTGTCTTTACTGCGAACGCCTCCTTTTCCCATACATGCCATCTCCGCTCTGTTTCGGAGAATTTGCGGGAAAGGTAGGCGCAGGGTTTTAGGTGGTTGTCGGAGTCCCTTTGGAGCAGGATGGCTCCAATGGAAAAGTCGGAGGCATCTGCCTGCACCACAAAAGGCTTGGTGGGGTCGGGGTGTTGTAGCACTGGCTCAACTGTAAAGAGGTTTTTTAGTCTCTCGAATGCCGTTTGACAATCAGCTGTCCAGTTTAGTAGCGCCCCCGGGTTTCTTGATTTGCGCGTGTCCCCCAAGCCCTTAGTCTTTAGTAGGTTAGTTAGGGGTAAAATAATCTCTGCCAGCCTTGGGGTGAACCCCCTGTAGAAATTGGTGAATCCGAGGAGGCTTTGGAGTTGTCTCCTCGTGCGTGGGCGCTCCCACGCCAGTATGGCTTGGACCTTGCTTGGGTCCATTTCTATTCCTTTAGCTGAAATCCTATACCCTAGATAGTCAATTTGTTTCTTGTGAAACTCGCACTTGGAGAGCTTGGCAAACAGCTCTGCCTTGTGGAGTTTCCTGAGCACTTCTTTTACCAAGCGTTCGTGCTCACGTTCCATTTCCGTGTAGATTAATACATCGTCGAGGTAAACCAAAACCCCCTTAAAAAGGTGGTCATGCAGGACCTCATTAATTAACTGCATGAATACCCCCGGTGCTCCTGCCAGTCCGAATGGGAGCACCTTATATTGAAACGCCCCCAATGGGCAGTTGAAAGCAGTTTTCCACTCATCCCCCTCCCGTATCCGTATACGGTAATAGGCTTCCCTTATGTCCAGTTTAGAGAATACCTTACCCTTTGCCAGGTGGGACAAGATGTCCTTTATTAAGGGTAGGGGGTATTTATTTGAAATGCTTGCTGCATTTAATCCACGGTAATCTGTACAGAGATGCAGTGACCCATCCTTTTTCTCATGAAAGAGGACTGGCGCTCCCACTGGAGAGTTTGCAAGCTCGATAAAACCTCTTGCCAAGTTTTTGTCCACAAAATCTCTTAATGCTGCCAGCTCCCGCTGAGTCATGGCATATATTTTGGGTTTGGGTAGGGGTACCCCCGGGACCAGTTCAATGGTACAGTCCGTTTTCTTGTGGGGGGGGGAGTTTGTCCGCCTCTTTCTCACCGAAGACGTCGGCGAAGTCCGCGTATTTGGTTGGCAGTCCCTCTGGCAGTGCCGTCTCTCTGTGCTCTGCAGTCGTCGTTGCCCCCCCCATGGCCGCTCGGGGGACCCTGTTCCCTGAAGGTGCTTGATAACGCCCGTCAGCAAACTTAATTTCTCTGGTTTTCCAGTTGATGACTGGGTTTTGCTGCACGAGCCATGGGATCCCTAGTATGAGTAGGGGTTGCCCCACCGGTGCCACGATGAAAGCCAATTTTTCCTCGTGGCTGCTGAGCCTTAGCGCGGTTTCTCCGGTGTATTGGGTGACCGGGCCCCCTCCCGCTGCAGATCCATCGAGCTGCATGAACACCAAATGGTGCTGAAGTGGATAGCAGCGGAGGTTAAGCGCGGCTGCCAGGTCTGGGTGCATTAGGCTTTTGGAGCAGCCAGGGTCAATTAGTGCCCAGACCTTTTCAGTCTTATCCCCATGGGTGAGGGTGACACGGACATAGAGGGTGGGGCATTCCTCACTCACCCCTTTGTCGTTGCACCTGTCACTGTTCTCCACCTGTCCTTCGGCGCCCCTTAGGCCAGGTGGTTGTCGTTTCCCGTCAGCTCGTCGGGATTGCTTCCCTCTTCCTCTGAGCTGTAGGGGAAGTGTCTGGCTCGGTACTCCCCCTTTGCTGCTGGTCGCTTTCTTGGCGCTGGGGTTGGTGCGGTTGGTGCCCTCCTCGTGCTCTCTCTGGGTGTCGATTTGGGGCATGCTGCTGCCTTATGGTCTTCCTTGCCGCACGTGAAGCACTGCCCTTTGGCGAAGCACCGGTCCCGTTCCTCCTTCCATGGTTGGGGTCTCGCCTTCCCCTGCCTTGCAGCTGTACGTGGGGGTCTCGCTGCCTCCGTCTGCTGCGCTTCCTTCTTGGCGTGGAGGAACATGTCGTGGGAGTCCTCTGCTTCCCCCGCCAGCCGGATCCATTCAGTCAGGGAGTTGGGATTGTTGTGGCAGAGTGCCCACCGGAGAACGTTTAAGTTAAGTCCTTGTTTGAATTTCTCAATCAGAGTCGATTGAGACCAGGTGTCCACTTTTCCGGCTAGGGCTTGAAACTCCATGGCATACTCTGCCATGGAGCGCTGGCTTTGTCTGAGTGTTTTCAGCGCCCTTTTTGCTTTTTCTTGCTCCAGGGGGTCCCTGAAGTGCAGCTCCAGCGCCTGCAGGAATTCTGTGCTGTCCTGCAGCGCCCGGGTGCCTGATTGGCACAGCTGGACGTACCAATCGGTGGCCCGACCTTTGCTTTATGGCCAGGGCATTCACTTTGCCCCTTTCAGTTCTGAAGCAGGGACCCCATTCCTCGAGGTAGTACCTCGCGTTCGTTAGGAAAAAGGAGAGTTTAGAGGGGTCTCCATCAAACTTTATGCCAAAGTCCTTGGCAGCCGTTCTGGTTTGGCTCCCGGTCCCCTCTGGGCCGTGTAGTGTGCTCCACGGGGGCTGATGCGGGTCGGATTGTCTCCAGTCCTCTTGCGGTATCTGTGTCTCTCTCTGGGTCTCCTTGCAAGTCAGTCGACCCGTCGCCTGGGTAGGGGGGCGGGGCGTTCCCCATCGGGTGGGCTCCTGGAGCCGGGCTCCGCTGTCGCTGCTGCCGTACGCCGGGTCATCCCTCCGCCCCTCGTCCGGGTGCGCCTCCAGTCATCGGGTGGGCTCCTGGGATCGGGCTCCGCTGCTGCCGCCGCCACCGCCGAGGTCGTCCTGCCGTCTCTCGTCCGGGTGTGCCTCCGATCGGCGGGTGGGCTCCTGGGATCGGGCTCCGCCATAGTCGCCACCGTCCGCTGGGTATCCGCTCCGTCTCTCATCCAGGTGCGCCTCCGGTCGTCGGGTGGGCTCCTTGGGCTGGGCTCCGCTGTCGCCGCCACCACGCTCGTCCCGCCATCTCTCATTCGGGTGTGCCTCCACACTGCTGCCGCCGCGGGGTCCCTGCGCTGCCGTCAGCTGTTGTAGCATCAGCCGTATCGCCTGCACCCCCTCCTCCAGCGCGTCAAGCCTCGCCACCATCTGCGGACTCCCGCTGGTGCGCTCGCCCTTCTGCTTGCCCTCGCCGTTGGCCATTGTGGAGGACGGACCTTCCCTTGGTCCCTCCGGGGTGCCAGGTGCTCCCTTGGCTCCGTGCGCCCTGGGTGGTGGTTCGTCTTGCGCTTCCTCCGGGGTTGCCTGCGAGCCTGGAGAGGGTCCCCTCATCTCGCCCCCGGTGGCCCACGGGCTCCGGGGCGCTGGGGTGGTTCCCTCCCCCTCCACTTCCCCCGAGCTGGATCCCATACTTACCGGGGCATTACACCACCCGGACCTCAGCCACATCCCGCCCGAGGGGAGCGGGGCTTCGTCGCCAGGTGCCGAGGGGTTGCGCTGCCTCGCTCCGTGAGTTTCCATACCTAGCTGGGTCCCTCACAAGCTTGTTGGATAGGTGCTAGGTAAAAAAAATTTTGCGGTTCCCGTTTTTATGTCAGGGTCAGTCTCGCTTCGCAATAAGACACAGACTCACTTAATGGGTATTAAGGATTTCTGGTTTATTGGAATGGTGGCTGACAGAACGAAAAACGGGAACGGGGTGTGTGGTGTGGAGGTGCCCCTTTTATACCCTCTTGTAGGGCCCCAGGCTCCTCCACTCTCTATTGTCTCAATCCCTCTTGATGGGATCCTTGATGGCTGCACGGGCGTTTTCCTGGTGTCTTCTCTTGTCCTCTCGATTCTGGTGTTTCCTCCAGGGCACAAGGTGCGGCTTATCTCTGCTCATCCGATGTCCTTCTTTTCAGCTGTATATGGGTCCATGGGTGTGGGTGCTTTGGGTGCTTGTTTTAATCCCTGGTTTAATGATCTTCTTCCTCTATTCCTTGATGATCATGATCTACGTTGTGAGGCTCTTTGTGCCTTGCAACGAGGTCATGACACTGCCTTGAATTCTATCCTTCATGCATTGTCTACAAGAAGAAAATTCAATTACTGTCATTTCTGAATTTCTATGTCTTTCTCAAATTCAGCTGTTTGCTGTGATTGTGCTGAGCACAGCTTGGTAATATCAAATCTATCTGATTTGATTTGTGTGGGCCAGATGTCAACAAATTGAAATTTAATGTGGTTGAAGCAGATGACAATGTAGGAAACATAAAAGGCTTTCATTGCCAGTAACAATCAGAAGAATATATTTGCATCTTGTTGGCCAACTAGTATATCCTCTATAATTAAGGTGTGTTACAATACCAGAAAAATAATTCATATGTTTATTTCTTCCCAAAAAAATATTAAGCCAAAGCATATTTATATGCTTTTTCAAACAGCCTGAAAAATATATGCAGATGTTCAAGAAAATATTCTATCCACCTAGGAGTATGTATAAATATCCCTACAAAACATCAGATTGGATGCTTATATGGTCTCTAAACATTCTGGGGAAAAGTCTTATGGTAATTTTTCATATTTACAAGGGTTGAATGAAAACTAATGCCTCTGCCTCTATAACTCTAGTTTAAATAGGGATATTTTAATAAATGAAACAGGAAAATAATCCTTTGAAATGAGCTGTTTTGTTTCTTCTATTTACTTCTCCACATAATCACATTTGCTACACACTTCCAGACAAGCTTTTTAAAGTCATCATGAAAGAACTCCACACTTGGTCTCTTCAACCAGGTCCTGACAGTCCTTTCCACCTCTTTATTTGAGTCAAACAGATGCCCACAAAGCTATTCCTTCAATTTTGAGAAAAAGTGGAAGTCACATGGCACCAAATTTGGATTGTACGGTGGGGAGGGTAAGATGGGGTGATCCAACTTTGCAATTGTCTCTTCAGTGGCTTATGAGGTGTGAGGCTTAGTGTTATCATGTGCAGCAAAATTTCTTTCTTGATTTCCAAATTCTGCTTTATCATTGTATCAGAGTTTTGTGTGTTGCAGCATCATCTGAATTGATAGTACTACCAGGTTCAAGGAATCCAGGTGAATAACATTATCTGTGTCCCAAAAAACTGTAACCACGAGGTTTCCTCTTGAAGCCTAGGTATTGAATTTGGTTGCTGATACAGGTTGACCACTTCATTCTTGATCACACAAATCAGCTCTTCCCAGTTCACCCTCTTTACATTTTTTTTGGCCCAGCAATGCACAGTCATCACCTAAACAACCTGCATTTGGCAGTGAATTTCATCTGGAGGGACTCCTGCAGCAGTCAAAAATTCAATAATGGACTTCCGGTGGGGACTTGGCAGACTGAGCAGCTGTGCCCGTGGGCTTAACAGGTGGAACTGCCAATGCAGCAACATTTTTCAGGCTCAGGCAGGGTTTCCTGAAGCCCAGAGGTGTTTTCTGGATGAAGGAAAACACCTGGAATCACCCCATATGTCCACCAGACGACTGCTTACAGCCAGAAGATTGCAAACAGCGTTTTGCGTTCGAATGGTAAGAGCCAGCTGGGAGGCGGGGATGTCATCATTTTCCAAACTGTGCTGTGGCCTTAAAGGGACATTAAAACAGGCCACCCCATTTCTAAATCACCAAATTTATATATTTTTTAAAATATGCGTACCGTAAGAGAGGCTTTCTACAGCAAGGAGAAGCTGGCTATCTTGGTGCTTATCATTATTTTTGGGATTACTTTTTTAAAAAAAAATCTTTTTTAAGTTTTGGAATTTGTTTCCCTTCCAAATATAAAGGAGGATTGAGAGTAAATAATTGTCTTCCTGTTATTATTTTGGTATTAAATTTGAAGTTATTAGCATTTTCCTACACGTTGAATTGGCTGATTTAAACCTTCAGCTTTCTGCTTCTACTTTCCCTTGGAATTGTCTGCTTATCTCACTTTCACTTTGTGTAAACATACTTCAGAACTTTTTCATATCCTTGACTTTCACTGGTTAAGCTCCTAGGGGGTGCCATAATCTACTGTGTGAGACATGGAGGATTTTAAACAGATTTTTTTTTTAACTTTCATACAGTTCTTTTCTGATTCCTATCAAGTTTTTATACAAGACATTCAGGACATTGTGGAAAATATGAGCTCTAAAATATGTCATCTGGTTGGGAATGTAGTGGATGAAACAGAGGAATTCAACAGTGATAGAAATGTTTCTTCTAAGAATGAGACTGGGATTTCTGTTGAGATGCTGGATGAAGATTGGATAGTGCAGTTGGAGAAATTTAACAGAGAGAGGGATCTGCAAGCGATAAGTAAAATTGACTTTTTGGTGAAATGGTCTAGTGATTAAGGTGCTGGGCTAGAAACAGGAGGCTGTGAGTTCTAGTCCTGCCTTAGGCATGAAAGCCGGCTGGGTTACTTTGAGCCAGTCACTCTCTCTCAGCCCAACTCACCTCACAGGGTTGTTGTTGTGGGGAAAATGTGAGGAGGAAGGAGTATTTGGTATGTTCACTGCCTTACTTAAAAAAATAATAAAGGCAGGATAAAAATAAATAATAAAATAAAATAAAATAAAAAGAAGGGGTCATTATGTATGGGAGGTTTTCTGAAGAGAAGCTGGAATTTTTGAGGGGGGCAGTTGGGCTGTTTGAATTTTTCAAGAGAAAAGCTCTGTGCACATTGTGGGGATATGTAAATGCTTTGGTTTATTTTGAAGTGGGATAAGGGTTAAAGAAGGTTTATCTGGATCGCTTTTAGGGTTAGACTGATGTTATTTGTTTTTAAGGATATGGATTAAGATTATTAGGGTACAAAAATATTTATTTGGATGGTTTTAAGAATTTGATTTAAGGTCATTGTTTTGAATTGCTTTTCTTTTTTGGGTTTATTAAAATTAAGATTATTACAACTGTTATTTAGTATAATGGCAGACCATTTATGTGGTTCTTAGTTTGAATTTTATTATAGTAGACAGAAATGTATAGAACAGTAGTAGGAAGGGAATAATTAAATAAGTGTTATTTTGGGGGGGGAGTTGTTTAGGAGGTTGATATGAGTTCTTTTTTCTTTATTTTAATGTAAGGGGAGGGAGTAACTGTACTTAGTGATTTGTATAATGTGCTAAAGTGGAATGATTTATAGAAATAATGTGATTTTGGTTTAATACAGAGTAAGAGATTTATTATGGAAAATTTTTGTATAGCCTTGCTGTTAAAACTTGGAAGTCACATCTTTTTTGTAATGTTGAATTTTTTTTTTCTTTTGAGTTTTCACACCATTTTAGTTTTTCTTCTCTTTTTTTGTAGTGTTTTGTTTTTCTGTAGCTTTTCTTTTCAAACTTAATAAAATTCATAATAATAAAAAATAATTTGATCACAATGCATTGCTTAAAGCACAAAGCACACTGATGAGTACTCACTGCAGGTTTCCATTCCACAAACAATAGCAACTTTTCTCACAGCAACTTTCCACAAATGCTAACCATATGTCAGAGCTCCTGCCACATCAGTACCATCATCGGTTGGCAACTTATAACACTGAAGACATTGCTTTTCCTTCAACCCTTAAATGCCAGTATATTTATTTATTTCTATTTATGATAGCATTTCTATAGGGTTTCACATGGACTCCTGGAGATTTACATATATTAGTAAAGCATATATCCATAAAAGCAGAGGTATAACAAAAAACCTATCCCATTAAAGGTAAAGGTTTCCCTTGACGTAAAGTCCAGTCGAATCCGACTCTAGGGGGCGGTGCTCATCTCCGTTTCTAAGCCTTGGAGCCGGCGTTGTCATAGACACTTCCAGGTCACATGGCCAGCATGACGACACGGAATGCCGTTACCTTCTCGCCAAAGCGGTACCTATTGATCTACTCACATTTGCATGTTTTCGAACTGCTAGGTGAGCAGGAGCTGGGATTAACAACGGGAGCTCAACCCGCCATGCGGTTTCGAACCGCTGACCTTCCGATCGACAGCTCAGCGGTTTAACCCGCAGCGCCAATAATATTCTTCTTTAGCAACCACTCTCAGTTACATTCTAGATTAAATACTCTACAAAACAAAAGCCATCCAGGTCTCCAGGGAAAGCTATTCCATAGGAATGGAGCAGACAATAAGAGCATTTCTCACATTTACTACTCTAGATGCATATACTGGACCAGTCAGTTCAATTTGAAAAGATGGCCCTGAAGGTCTCCAGGTACCAAGCCATGCAGGGCTTTATAGATAACAACCAGCACTTTGCACTGCATTCAAGCTGATTGGCAACCAATGAAGGCCCTATGATGCTGATGTTATCTGATTCTCCTGACTCTCACCTGGCAATAGTCCAGCTGCTTTACTCTATACCAACTGCTGTTTCTGAATAGTCTTCCGAGGTAGCTTCATGCATTGTAGCAGTCCAGCCTAGAAAAGAGAAGGGCCTGGGCAAATTGCAGGGCCTCCTGAACTTGGAAGAGATCAGAAGAGGCAAGCCTGTTTTCTCAGGCTTACAGGGTTTCAAATGCATATGCGTTTCTATTTCTTATAGGGAAATTTGAGATTATACATTGTTTAACTGAAACTGTCTGAAAGAATGAAACTTGGTCAGCCCAAAATAAATCTAATTCAGGTTTAGACCTAAACATTTGGCACATGATAGTATTTAAAAATAAAATCTCCTTCCAGTCAAGCTTGACTCTTGGTTGGAGGGGAATCCATGGATGTAAAAAAAGTTGAGATGAGGTCATGACCACATGATTGAAGCCCCACCCCCCATCCCTTTTAATGTAAATTACATTATCATGACCTCCATTTTGACTGTTTCTACCCCCTTGCAGACCTTGTTGCCTTTATAAATGTATCCATGTCACTTTCTTAGCAACATTTTGCTGCTGCCTTCTTCTTCTAGCCTACAGCCTTGGAATTTCCTGCCAGGGTCTCATCCAAGAATTAACCAGGCCCAACCCTGCTTTCCAAGTCCAGACAAGCAAACCTCTCTCCTGGTGTGCCACAATATTCTCTATAATGTCTCGAATGGTTCTGTTGAATTCTCTTCCCAATGTATCACCTTCTGTGATTGTTATCCTGGTTTAGACACAGTAGACTAATTGTTTCCAAAGAGTTGCACTTGTGCATGTGAACTTAGATTTTAAAAAAGCCCAGATCCACCATGCACTGGCCTCGTGAATGGCCAGCAGCTGCCTTGGTTGGGTGCACCTCATCAGCAGCAGGAGGAAGAAGGTGGTGAAGGTCAGTTGGGGCCAGTGGGAGGCAGCAGGGGTAGACAGCTGCAGTGGAGTGTGGGGTGGCCAAAAGGGCAGAAATGGGGGGAGATAGGTCAATGGGGGGAGTTGAAGTGGAGGCGAATGTGGCAAGGCAGGAGAAGCGTGAGGTCTTCGCCTAATGACTGCAACTGGGACTACTGGAACTGCCATCACTAAGTGATGGGGGTCATGTGATGTTTTGCCTAATGACTATTTCATTTAGCAATGGAAATTCCAGTCCTGATTAGAGTCATTAAGTGAGGACTACCTGTATCAGCAAAGAATCTAATTTAAGGCCAAACTGGATGCTACCTTCCATGCAAGTAGGCGTTTAATATGTCTTGCTTTTCTTTAACGTTGGTAAGATTGTGGCCATGTGATGCAGATAGGGGATGACATTTTCCCAATGAATCATTCTACCAGTAGCAATTGGCATTAATATATTTAAGAAAATTTAATCAATATTTAGAATGAAGCCCTAGAAAATTAACTGGCAGGTAATGTGGGAGCAAAAGTTGTAACAATTACCAGGATTACCTATATTCTTGATGCAGTTTTCTGTCGCGTCACGCGACCAGTCCTTCGCCCTTCGGTCTATGGGATTCCCTGGGGGGGAATGAGCCAACGATTCCCTCGCAAGGGTGAGGTCGAAAAAACAACGGTAGGCACAGGATTCTTTTGTGGCGAGTGACGCTACATCTCAGGAGGTTGCTGGTACTGCCTCCTGGGCCACGCCCCCACCTCCTTTTATTCAGCAGTTCTATCAGGGCGGGGGAGTGAGTACAAAGAGAATAGGGAAATACAAGTCATGCCCTTATAAGGGAATATACAGCATTCTGAGGCTACGTGAGAGACGTGCAATCCAGCTGTGCAGTAATGGAGTCAGGTACGTCACAATTCCACCTTTTTTATTTAATTTTGTCCTCCCCCAGAGGGTCTGAGTCGGGGAGCCAGGGACTCTTCAGTCCAAGGAGACCCATCCCAGCGTCCTCTCTCGGGGGGTAGTGTGACTGGGGGTCCTTGTCCATTTCCGATTCACTATCAGAGGACCATCCCAAGAGTGGTGATTTCTCCATACCTACAGCAGTGACCAGGTGTTGAACAGCAAGCTTTGTCTCGGATACCTCTGAGTCCAATATATGAAGTCTCTGCTTTAAGAAGCGGAGAACACGACCCAGCACACAGGGGCCTATGGTGCATGCGAGAATTAATAACAGGAGGGGCCCCAACAAGGCGGACAACAGTGTGGTTAGCCATGGAGAAATGCTAAACATATTTTGATACCATGACATGGATTGTTGGCGCTCCAATTCCCTTGTTTTTAAACGGGAATTGAGCTCTTTCATAGAGTCCAATACTACTCCTGAGTTGTCGGCATAAAAACAGCAGTCTTCCTTTAGAGCAACACACAGACCCCCTTGTTTGAGGAACAGAAGGTCGAGACCCCTACGATTTTGCAAAACCACTTCGGATAGAGAGGTAAGGGAATCTTGTAGCGCCACAATAGATTGTTCGATGGCGCGAAGGTCAGTGTCAATGATAACGCTAAGGTGACGCAGGTTCTGATCATTGACAACAAGGGCTGACACACCGGTGGCGGCTCCGGCCGCACCTAAGCCCAGTAGGACTGATAAAGTTACAGCAGTCACTACTTCGCGCTTAGCCTTGAGGGGATAATGAGGGGGCTCTAAAATGGAGAGAAGTTCGTCAGGGGAATAGATAGAAATCTTGGGGAGTAGGAGCACCTGAATACAAAAGGCGTTAGTTCGTAACAAGGTATCACCATATACACATGCGGTGAGGCCAGAAGAACATGCCCAAACAGAGTTGTTCCCAGGGATAAAGTATTGCCCTGTCAATCGGGCAGAGATATTACCAGAGGTAGTGTAGAGTACACCGTAGCCACCATGGCCGGTGTGACCGTTGATGTTCAAGCGATTTTTTGGAAGATAGAGGGCACAGTGATCATGAGAAGAATTAAGGCAATATTGAGTATAGTTAGCAGGAACACGGCCAAGGCAGCAGCCCTGCCCTATTATAGAGGTGATAGTCAACGTGGTGTTTTGCCAGCGGCAGGAGGCGGCTGAGGTAGAGTTTCGGATAGGGTCAGGAGAACCGACTGCTTCATAGAATGGTGGGGAGGAAGACAAGCAAAGCCAACATCGAGATGTGTTAGAAGCGGTGTGAACAAGGGAAAAGGAGGAGTTAAGAAGAGAGACAAGGGGGTTTTTTTGTTTGGTGAGGGGTTTAAGAAAGGTGGAGTGAATGTCGTCGGCATTGGGCCCAACAGGTGGGGACTGAGGGAGAGTGACCTGTCGTTGAATGTAGAATATGTTGCCATAATGAAACCCGGGCCATCCGGCATATATACGACCTCCCCATTTTATACCTGAGTCCCAGGCATTCCCCTGAGCTTTTCCTGCAGCAGTGAATTGTACAATAACCGGATTACATTTATTCCAACCCTGATTGGTCGTGGTGCACCCAATGTCCTCTCTCAACCGAGTGAGAGTGATGTAATCAGTCTTATACGGAGGGGTCCAGGAGATGTGGCCGGTGGAAACGCAGGACCAAGACTTGCAAAAGTAATCTGCTATGCCTCCGCAGTCGTGCACGTGGTCAGGGCGGGTGTCATGTCCTGGGCACACATACAGGGGATACCTTTTAACGATGGAGTGGCTGGGCGGGGTGCCGTCCACCCTCCTGTAGGCTGTCACCCCTAAAAGCATTTCTGAAAAGTCAAAATACAGGTTAGGGAAACAAGATACAATTGGGCTATAACAAAAGGAGGTATTCAGGATCTGTCCCAAGGCATCGCGGATTGTCCAGGTGATATTGTAAGGGCGATGCGATCCCTGGGCGTCAAATGCCAGTAGGCGTCGTCCCTGCCAACGGGCGGGCTCAGGAAGGGAGAGTAAAAATAAGGTGAGCGTAAGGCGAGATGAGGTGGCGAACCCCTTAATTAATTTTGTTATTTCACAGTGATATTGTCCTAGATCGGTCAACTGTACGTTGGTGATAGCAAGGGTAGTTTGGCGAAAGTGATAAGTGATGGAGTAGGAATCGCCATCTTGGAGAAGAGTGTTGTTGCGAAACCAGCGCCAGAAGGTGCCTTTTCTTTTGATGGGAGAGCGTTGAAGACATTCCATGGCGTTGGATGCTGAGCTGCGGCCAATGGTGGCAGGGTAGCGTAAACGATGGGTTCGAATGAGAGAGGTTGTTTTAGGGTTCGTTGTGAGGGGAGCAGAGATGGAAGAGAGATAACAGAGAAGGAGGGTCAAGAAGGTGCTTGTCAGGAGGCTGCCCATGATATGGCCGGATGCAGCGAGCAGGAACCCAGAGCACTCGATCAGGTAGTTGCACAGCAGCGTAGCCTTTTCCCCAGGTGACGAGTTGCGCAGGGCCTTTCCACTCAGGGCTGGGCAGTTGCCTAAAATAAACAAGGGGACGGGAAGAGGGAACTACTGGCTTAGAAAAGTGTCGAGATGCAGCCGTAGCAGGGGGGGTACCGGTAAGATTAAGGAAATTCAAGGTAAACAAGGTGAGATTAAGGATATTTTGTAACATCGGGAGGCTTGGGGGGCCTAAGGCCTTTTTCCCCGTTTGCCGATCAAGGGCATTCTTTAGGGTCTGGTTAGCCCTTTCCACAATAGCCTGACCTTGGCTGTTGAATGGTATACCGAATCTGTGAGTAATGGACCACTTACGGCAAAACTCAGCAAAGGGAGTGCTGACGTAAGCGGGGCCATTGTCAGTTTTCAAAGTTTTGGGACATCCCGATGTGACGAAAGTGCGAATACAATGATTGATTACGTTTTTCGTGGCTTCTCCTCTTTGCAAAGTTGCCAGGATGAATCCCGAATAAGTATCCACAGATACATGGATATACTTCCAAGGTGCAAAAGAGGGATAATGAGTGACATCCATCTGCCATGTGTCACAAGCTTGGATACCCCTGGGATTAACTCCCTCAGGGATGCACTTTGCCTGCAAACTGCAGGTTGGACATTGTTGAAGAATGGCGGTAGCTTCTTGATATGTAATGCCAAATTGGCGCACCAATGCTTTTTTATTTTGGTGGAAATAAGCATGGCTGTCCCCTGCTGAAAGCGGCGGAGGAAGAGGGGAAGAGGCCATAATTTTGCAAGCCTCATCTGCCATGTGGTTGCCTTCGGACAGGAAACCGGGTAGCTGTTGGTGGCTTCTAATATGCGCTACAAACAAAGGGGATGTTCTGTCCTTCAGGAGAGTTTGAAGCTGCAAAAAAAGCGTCATGAGAGAGGGGGGGGTAACAGGGGAAATATATGCATCAAACATGGCCACAGCCATTTGAGTGACATACATACTATCTAATATAACATTCAAAGGCTGTTCTGGGAAAAGAGACAAGGCTAGCAAAAAGGCGGCTAACTCAGCCTGTTGGGCAGATGCTTGTGGGCCTGTTAGGCGTTTATGCCATTTGCAATTATTTTGCCATGTACAAGCCCCTATGGTTTTGGAGCCGTCTGTAAAAACAGTGAGGGCTTCCTTGAGTGGCTGCTGAACGAACGGCGAGGTTAGTGTGAAGGGTACTGTTCGCAGCAGTTGCAATCGAGGATCAGGGGGAAGATGGCATGACACCTGGCCACACCAGTCCTCCAAGGCATCCTGCAGTGCAGTGGAGTTTTGTAGGAGGGGTTCCCATTGAGTAACCTTAAGGGGAATGTACAGGGTGGAAACATCCAGTCCCATTAGGGCTCTAATCCTCTTCCGGCCTTTCTCAACAAGAGAGGCCATTTGTGCTGCTCTGGTGATGATGGATGTCTTAGGTGTGTGTGGCAAGTGTAGCCATTCTAAAATATGTAGATGTTTGTTATCAGACGTTTGGACAATGATGGCAGTTAATAATTGATGTGTCGAAAGAATGGCAAGAGAGGGTAGTTTGTCAGTGAGCGCACGGTCCACCCATTGGGTCGTAAGGACGGCATTGACCTGTTGTAGGGCGTGCAATTGTTGTTCTGTAAGGTATACCTTGTCAGCTGGGTTTGTCAAACCCACTAACGCTTGGAATAAAGGTGATAACATGGGTGTAGTTAAAGCAAGGTATGCGCGGGCCCAGTTAATGACCCCCAGACATTGTTGTAATTGGACCAAGGTGGTCGGCTGGGGAAGCGTGAGCATAGGTAGAAGTGGGGCAGCTGTGGAGGCTAAAACTTTGTGGCCTAGATATTGCATTGGATAACGAGACTGGACCTTTTCTGGTGCAACGTGCAACCCTGCCGTTGCTAGGGTGGCTAAAAGAATAGGAAAAGTTTTTTGAACTGTCCCTTTCGGGCCCTCAGCAGCGACTAAAATGTCATCCATATAATGATACACAAGAAAATGCGGAAATTGGGATCTATAGGGTTGCAATGCTTTATCGACAAAAAATTGGCACATTGTGGGTGAGTTCAACATGCCTTGTGGGAGGACCTTCCACTGGTACCGAGCAGTAGGCTTTGAATTGTTAAGTTCCGGTACCGTAAATGCGAAAATAATTCTGTCCTTTTGTGCCAAAGGTATGGAAAAAAAACAATCCTTGAGGTCTATTACAATAAGGTCGTGTCCTTCCGGAATCAAGTTGGGGTTGGGAAGTCCACACTGCAAAGGTCCCATGGGCTGAAGGATGGTGTTGATAGCCCTAAGATCCTGTAGGAGGCGCCATTTGCCAGACTTCTTTTTGATGACAAATACCGGAGTATTGTATGGGCTGGTGGAGGTTTCGATATGGCCTTCAATTAACTGCTGTTGGACCAAGATATGTAAGGCGTCCAGTTTCTCTTTGGTGAGTGGCCATTGATCAACCCATACCGGCACAGAGGTTTTGAGAGAGAGAGAGAGAGACCCTAAAGGGTCCTGTAAAGCCATTAGGGAAGTTGAATAAAAGCGTGGAACTGTGAAAGCAAGTCACGGCCCCATAGGTTACAGTGCAAAGGCAAGATATAAGGCTTTAGATACGCTGTAATATGAGAATGAGCAGTCACAGCAGAAAGCCAATGAGAGCTGACCTTAGCGGCCTGTGCTCCGCCTACTCCTTGCACCGAGGAGGCTTCGGCGATAGGCCAGGAGGAGGGCCATTCAGCGGAACGAATGACAGAGACGTCGGCGCCGGTGTCAATCAAGCCTTCGAAAGAGCGACCATTTAGTGTGACAAGGAGGGTGGGTTTAGAGGTTTGGACTGGTTGCTGCAAGGCAAACAATGATGGCATATCAGGAGAAGGGAGAAGTATGAGCGTGGCGACAATTGTTCCTTTATTTAAGGAAAAGCACCTATCTCCCACTCCTGCCAGAGCAATTTGTGTCAAATCTGACGAATCATACAAATAGGGAGCAGCAACCATTCCCTCAAGCGTAAGCGAGGAGTTGGGAATAAGCAAAGCAGGGGTAAGAGGAGGGAGGGGTTTATGCAGCGTGACAACAAGAGGAAGGGAAAGGACAGCCCCCGGATCGTCATACAAAAGATCCTCTGCCAACTCCACAGGGAAGCTGGTGATGGGTAATTCAGCCTTTGGGGCGGGGTTAGCTGACAACCCCCGATCTAGTTTTCCGAAGGCTGGTGAGGGGAGGAGTTATTGCGACATTGCGAGGCCCAATGATAGCCTTTGCGGCACCTGGGACAAGGAGTTTTAGGTTTGGAGGGGGGGGGCGGCCCCCTTTGAGTGGAAGGGGGCGCCCCACCTCCCCCGGGTGCACGGCATTGATTCTTAAAGTGGCCCGGCTTCCCACAATTGAAGCAATTTCCATGACGAGTGATTGCGAGGGCTTCCGGGGAATGGAGCTGAGGGGAGGGGTTAGTAGAAGGCAGCGAGGTGGTAATGGCGGCAGCGAGAGCGCTCACTTTGTGAGAGGTGGTACCAACGATTCTGCAGAGTTGCAGGAAGTCTGCAAGCTTTACACCCGGTTGATTGACTGCGGGTTGCAGAATGGTCTGGCAGTCATGATTAGCGTTAGAGAAAGCAAGTTTCATTAGCAGCTCATGTTTAGCCGTGGCATTATCAATTTGTCGGTCTAAAGCAATCTGAAGGCGACTTATGAAAGAAGCATATGGTTCATTTGGTTCTTGCATTATTTTCAAAAATGTTTGGGTGGATTGAGAGTCGGAATCATCCACTCTTTTGAGAGCATTCATGGCGCACATGTGAATAATAGCAAAACAACGACGGGGGGAGTTCTGTTGCTGGACTAAGGTTGCGAATTGTCCCTTTCCTAATAATTGATTTGCGGTCACCCCTGCGGGAAGACCTCTTCTAATTTCTACTTCCACCCCTTTGTCGTATTCAGATTGCCACACAACGTATTGCGCCGGGGTCATAAGCATAGAAAAAAGCATTTTCCAATCATACAATAACATAACAGTGTTAGCAGTAACTAAAGAGTCTAAAACTCCCCTAGTAAAAGGAGAGTGCAAGCCGTAGGTGGTTACAGCATCTTTGATTTGTTTCAAAACCTTAAGTTCAATATTGTTATACAAATTTCCTCCCGCCGCCCCTAGGCCGATGGTCATGGGAAAGGCAGAGGGACTCTCCATTTCCAATGAGAGGGGGGAGGAGAGGAGTTCAGTGATGGCGCCTCCTAGGGGGTGGTGTTGAGGGGAGTCGGGGGTTGGAGCTGAAGGGGGAGGAGGAACGGCTGGGTATGGAGGGGGTGGTGGTGAGGCAGCATCGAGATGGGCGGCAAGAGGGGGTGGGGTTTTTGGGCCGGGAGGAGAAGGGCAAGTTTCCGGGGAAGACGGGGGAGGGTAAAGAGTGTTGATGGCTGCCATAACAGCCTTCCAGGCAGTCAGAATAGGCACGGGTGCTCGTGGGGTATCATGAAAATATTTTCCTATCCTTTCCCAAGTGGATGCTTTGAGCGACCCCTCTGAAGGATAGACAGGGCAGTGTCTGTCCATGTACAGTAGGAGTTGAGTCACCGATTTTTTTGAAATGGGAAAGATGGTCGTACCGTTAGCCTTTTGACAAGAGTTAGCCTTCTTCACTAAATCATAAAGTTCGTCCCTATGAACTGACGAAACTTTGGAGAGTGGGGAGCCCATTACTTACGATTGCAGAGCCTTTGCCAGGTGCGTAGTAACGAGAGTGAAGGCAGTGCACCTCTAGACAGAGATCACACCGTGAGACCGAAGGGATCCCGGACGAGCCCCCAGTTGTCGCGTCACGCGACCAGTCCTTCGCCCTTCGGTCTATGGGATTCCCTGGGGGGGAATGAGCCAACGATTCCCTCGCAAGGGTGAGGTCGAAAAAACAACGGTAGGCACAGGATTCTTTTGTGGCGAGTGACGCTACATCTCAGGAGGTTGCTGGTACTGCCTCCTGGGCCACGCCCCCACCTCCTTTTATTCAGCAGTTCTATCAGGGCGGGGGAGTGAGTACAAAGAGAATAGGGAAATACAAGTCATGCCCTTATAAGGGAATATACAGCATTCTGAGGCTACGTGAGAGACGTGCAATCCAGCTGTGCAGTAATGGAGTCAGGTACGTCACAGTTTTCCATAACTCATTGGAGATGACTTAACAGTTGCAGGGGTTCCAGATGACATTGAATTTGCTTCTGCGAATATTTAGACTTGTACAATTCTCTGCAAATGTAATTGCTCTTCAGACTGCAGAAGAAGCCCATGCAGAAGTAAAGGTAAAGGGCAGTTCCAGGAGATGTTTTCTCCTTATGTGAACCTTGAAGGTTGTGGAATTCCTGGCTGTTTCCTTAGAAGCCTCATATCAGGATAATCCTATACTCTGCTCACCTTTTTAAACATCTTCCCTGATCTTCTCCATTCATAGAAAGGAAGTTATTGTGATGGAGCTTGGAGCTGAGGGAGGAGAGAGAGCATTCCAGGCAGATAAGTGTTCTCAAAGCTTGCACAGCTTGGAGAGTGTGGAGGGGGCCAAGGAAGAAAGTTTGACTAGCACTGCCCTAGATTCCCAAGGGTATTTTTCCCTTTAGCTCAGTTGAGGAACCTTTAGTCTGGCAAGATTCTTTATATGGCATGACCAATAAAGTAACTAGAGTTGCAGCTACGACTCAGCGTGATTTTCTTCACCAGTTCCCCTGACAGTTATCCTTAATACTGTATCCCCGAAGTTAAAAAGCAACATCACTTAAACTATCTACACACAAACCTATTACACAAAAAAACACTGATTCTCAATCAAGTATCCTAAATTTCTTGAAAAGTATATTGAAAACCCTATTTCTTGAAAGCATACAGGAAACCAGTAGCATAGAGTCTAACATTGCTCTATTTAGGGGCAAACTAGATATGGGATGCACATGTCCCACATTATGTCTAATTTCTTCCTTCACTGTGGAGGAATATCACAGTTTATCAGCAGCTGGGATACCTTTTCCACTGAACCTGTAATGGTTGCCTACTCCAATATACTCAGTCTCACAAGCCCAGGCTTTAAGATAACTGATTTATTAAAGGAATAGTGTGCAGATACAGACAAAGCTGAGAATAAAGCAAAAGCGTGCGAAATACAAATCAAATACTGTTGCTTCAGTCCAACTCCGCCCCGCGCCCCATCGTAGCAATCACCCCATGCCAGATGCCACCCAGCGTCATAAACCGGCCTGGGAAAGTAACCTTGAAGAAAGACACCAACCCAAACATACATTCCAAAGATTACAGCCTCACAGGGCTGGAAATTTCCAAGAAGGAAACACGGAGCAAGAGAGTGACATGTGAAACGTTACGATGTATGCAGAACATTGAAATGGAGAACATGACAGAACCATTCTTTTAGATGTCTTAGCCTGGTCCAGTATTCTAGCGCAGCCTAAGACAAAATAAAGCTTTCAGCAAATTTAACACTTATCTGAAGAGAGAATAATCAGCAGCTGTTCCTTCATTGACCTTCTACTCATAGAAGAGCCTACTGGGTTTCTACCAATGGCAGTCGTCTTAGGAAACCTTATCCACTAGGGCCCTCTAGCATCTTCCTGGATGCTGAAGGTCATTGCTAGATACTTCAGACTCTTATTTTTCCAAGCAATGAAGAGTTCCATAGGGATTTATTCCCTTTGGAGGGAGAACTCATAGAATCATAGAATTGGAAGGGGACATTTGGGCCATCTATAGTAGGTCAAGTAGAGTAATATAGAGCAATAACTTGCTGTGATTTGGAATTATACTTCTGTTTGATGCAGCCTAAAATTGCCTTTGCCTTTGGCAGATACATTACACCAGTGGCTCATACTGACTTTGCATTCAACTACTATTCAAAGATCTTTTTTGCAAATGCCAAAAGTAATATTAACAAGCCAGGTAACCCCCTTCCTCTACCTTGATTTGATTTTTTGCCTAAGTGAAGAATTTTGCACTTGTCTCTATTAAATTAGTTGCAGCCCATTTCTCTAACCTTACCATTTTGAACTTTATTTCTGTTGAATATTAACTATCCAACACAATGCTGTGTCATCTGCAAATCTGATAAGTAATCTTTCCACCTCTTCATCAAAATCATAAATGTAAACATTGAAGAGTAGAGGATCCTTGTGTCACATTAGATACTTCTCTCCAGGTTCATGAGGAACCACTAATAAGTACTCTAATATGATTTTCAAGTCAACAATGTATCCACCTAATTGTTATACTAACCAGCCCCCATTTAACTAATTTGTTAATCAGCATGCCATGTGGAATGTCATCACATTGTTTCCTGAAGTCAAATTATATATGACTATGGCATTCCCACAATCTATTAAGTAAATTATGTAATCAAAAAATGAGATAAGATTGGACTGGCAAGATTTGCTCTTGACAAATACATTCTGGCTTCTGGTAATTACCATATTGCTGTTTAAGTTGCTTACAGATACTTTTGAGCTCCCCACAAATCAAACTCACCCACATAAGGGATGTGGCCCCCTCTATTTTGCAGCTCTGAACACGTGTCCCAAACACTGGGACATGTTTGGCCACCAAAAAGTGCTTCATCCTCGCTGTAGGACATGAGATTAAATCAATGAAATGTAAAGATTTACTAAGAATTGGGTGTATGCATGTGTATTAGTTTCTTTAATCACAGTTGAAATCTGGGTATAAAATAATCTCTTAATGCTTCTAAAACTGCGACTACATAATACCAATAGATCAATATTTTTGTTGTTTTTAGACAAGAGATTGTGTCAGCCCCACTAAGTAGACCAGACTGTGAAATCAACTCCACAGGATATCTACAACTACTTTTATTGAGATTAGCTATAATAACAGAACCTTGCAAGTCTGATTTTGCTGTACCTCCTCTTTGAGGTGTCTGTCTGAGCTTCTTCCAAACATCTGGACATTCTGGAATTAAAAAAATCTTTTAGATCTTATTGCCTTGACAATGGAGTTTGCATATGTCCATCAAGGTGATCTTCCTTTCTCTCTATAGGTAGCCTTCCCTTTGCCACACAGACTAGTACTGATATTATTAATAGTTTACTATTGTATAAAATTTACTTTGCAAGAATAGGCCAGCATGATTGCCTTTGTTATAAATTAGCCTCATTAGGCTCAGCTCTAATGAGAATTATCTGCTGAATTATTTAGAAGGGTATGCGCTGAAGCTTTTACGTATACGATTACACTTCTCTCACATTTTCTTCTGCCTGAAAAAGCCTGTCACTTTCAATAAGACTCTCAAAAATTAAGCACAGTTCTTGATCTCAACCACCAATATTTAGCCATGCAAGAATATCTCCAAGAGTGGAAGTAAAGACATGAACACACTCCCAGAATGTAAGGTTGTGATTGGTTCAAAATACTCATTCACTGATTAGATAATATTATTATTTTCTCTCTCTCCTATTTACTTAGGTGCCAGCATCAGATTTTTGATAAACCCAAGATATATTTACTTTTGGGGCAATGTCAGACTAGGTTCCACAATGAACTGTTTAATTTTTATTCTCTGTAAGCTCAAGTAGTCCATTTCAGCAATTATACATGTTAGCAGTAAACTTTATTTTGAATCCTGAGAAAACAATTTCTTTCCTTGTTTTTCTTAGCATATCTACAATAGCTTGTTAGCATAGCTTAACAAATAAAGGCCACTACAGCCCTATAGTCATGTCAGGTTAGATCAGGTTGGCCTGGCTCCTGTGTAATTATGTAGCTGAATATTAGTACATTAAATCTTCTACATCAAAGATTTAAAGTTGTTGAGAAGGGCTTTTTTTACCACTTCAATTAATAAAAAAAAGATTAAAAGGGGGGAGGGGAAAGGGGGGACATAAAAAAAAAGAATAAAAGAAACAACAAAAACATATATTACATATAAAAATCATTCAGCCCTTTTAAATATTAGACCCTTTGGGGAGCATATGAGATTTACTATGGTTAATTGAATAACATGATAAATTACCAAACTGTTCTACTATATGTACCAATACATCTTGGTGTTGAAAATTCGTAATTATTAGCATATAATTAACTATCTGTATTCTGTTCCTGCTACTGATATACCCAAATATCTGCTGTTCTTCTAAAACAGCAGACCAATGATTCCAAATCAATATCAAAAATAAAAGAACATAAGGAACATCCATAATACGTTCCAGAGACATCTTGATAGTAATTTCATATATTCCATCCATCTATTCCAGAGTGAAGTCCCACTTATTCAATCCAATTAATAAACAGGATAAAGAAAGCATGCAGAACATGTTTCTGAAATTCTTTCCAGAATTCTGGTGGCCATGTGTTTGTGTGTATTCATGCACTGGGAAGCATGGATTGCATATGTACTACTCTGGGTCACGTCAGCAGGAGGGAGGACAGCATCTTTCTTTGCAACATATTTTTTGGTTATAAATACTAAAAGAAAATTCATATGTAAACAAAACTTGTACACTATACCATATCAAAAAACTTTTCTGTGTCTAATGAATCTACTACTGTAGTTTCCAGTTTTTCTGAATGTACATCCAGAATGTCATGTAGTGATATTATCAGATGCTTGGCATCTTTATAAAACCAGATTGTGCAAGACTGAAAATCAAATCTACATCTGTAATCTACATGTCAAGGTCATTATCAATATTTTTTCATCAGCATTTAGCAAGAAAATTGGATGACAGCTTACACAGTCAGCAGCATCTTTACCAATCTTCCGAATCACAGAAATATAGGCCACACTGGATTAGGTTGGAAAGACATTATTTAAGGATCTCCCAGGGATTCCTGCCTTGGGTAGATGGTGGGACTAGAAGTTCTTCAACGTTCCTTCCAAACCTATGATTCAATATAAGTCTTATACCATTCAGTGGTACAGAGTTTTATTGTTTCATTGTTTTAATGGTATCTATAATTCCTTGGAGAGTTAAAGATGCAGCTAAATAGGCAACCTGATGGAGTATAGAAACAGCTGTATTATATAAACATTAAGTTCTTCCTCAGTTACTTTTGATTCATTATTATACAATTGTTTAAAATAGGTTGATATATTGAGTTAGAATTATTATGTGCTTTACTTTGAGATGCTTTGTTAGAGTATTGTAGCTGTTTTAGCCGAGAGGTTAGTAATTCACCAGGTCTTTCAGTTTGTTGCCAGGAGCTCTGCTTAATAACATTCAATGAAAATTTTGTCTAAGGTGCATGAAAGGAATTAGGTTCCTGTTAGCACTTATAAAAGCTTTATATAATTCTAGTATCAGTCATCTTCCAAATGTGCTCAAAAGTTCCTTAACTCCTCCCATTTTTTGTTTAACTTTTTAACTTTTATTTTTCTTTGAAGCATAAGTAGTAATTAATGAGACCATGTTTATATACTTTAAGGTCATCCAAAATAACCAATACATTTGAAGAATATTTATTTATAAGAAAAAAAACATATTCAAACTCTTGTGGCATGTGTTCTATAATGATATAATAAACACCATCTAGAAGAAAGGAAGACACTTTTTCTTGTAGTAATTAATAATGTTACTGGGGTATGATTAGGTATAACAATAATACTTACATTTATTAATTCATTCAGGTAAAGATCAAGATACCAGAAAATAATCTAGTGGAGAATAACTAACAACTCTGGAGTTTTTTAAAAGTATATCCTTCTTGCAAAGCATTTCAAAGATGCCCTATATCTGTCAAATTAAATTCTAACATATAAGCTTGCAATAGTTTCCATGTATAAGAATTAGAATTAATGGGAAAGTATTCAGGTCTAATAGGGGATCTAAAATTTGATTAAATTCTCAGGACATAATTATTTAATCCACAACCAAAGTTTTAAAAAAAAGTTCCAAAATTCTGTGCAATATATCTGGAAAATCCTTAGTGCGTGCATAATTATAGTAAGTACATTAAAACACTTAATCACCTATATATATATATATACACACACACACACACACACACACACACACATACACCTTTGGTTCACATATTTCTTGTTTCCCCACACATTTTGAGCAATTATTAATCAAAATTATAACATCTCTACCAATTTATGGTATTTCCATAAAATAAAGAAAACAAACAAACAAAAAATAGGTGACATTAATTTTGAAGAACTAACACTCCTCTCAAAATATAACAAATAAGAAAAAGAAAAATTAAAAAGAGAGAAAAAAGCCAGAAATCAATCAATCAATCAATCAATCAATCAAACAAACAATCAAAAAAGAAATACAAAGCAAAAACTACAATGGAAACTACAAACCCCCCACAACTTTATTAGGACTCCCAAATGGAATATATGGAAATCAAAGTACATTAAGTGCCTCCCTGTGTCTCCATACCAGCCAGGACAACCAATGCTTCTCTAAAAAACTGCTGTTCCTTTAATTCAGGTGATCCCGTGACAATAAACTCTGCAGCAGCTGGGTCTTTTGGGGGGGCAGAGGAATGATCACATGCTCTTATGTTGATTTGTAAGAAGGAAGATTTCATCAATCGTCTTTAATCATAACATTTGAAAATAACTGAAGAAAGTGTTGGAGCACCATTTGCTTAGCTAGTGTCACATATTTAGTCACAAATATATTGAGGATATATCTGTGTGCAAGAGAGTTCCTGAGCTCAGTAGAGGAAAGGCAATGTCACCACAGAACAATTCATTACCCTAAGCTGCCCCCAAGCCTAGTATAAGGCAGATACTGTGGGAAGAGGAGTTAATCAAAACGTTAAGAGGAGGATAAAAGCCTTCCTCGTCTGATTTTATGACATCAATGTCTCTGAAAGAGCACTGTTATTTCTAAGTTCCCTTCCCTTCCCTTTCCACCTTTGAGTTAGTCTTGATTCCTGGCAACTGCCTGGACAAGTTCCTGCAGTTTTCTTGGCAACATTTTTGGGAGCTATTTACCAGTTTCTAATCCAGTGCCTTTAACTGCAACACTAAACTGGCTCTCCATTACTTGCAGTTGCTATTTTGGAAATTGTAACAGCAGAGAAAAGGGGGCTGTTTTGTGACAAGGATCACAACTTAAGCCTAGTATTGATCCAATGTAGTCTTTATTGACTAGATTCTTTCCAGACGTTCTGGAACTCCCATCCAGCAGAGGAGCTGTAAACCCAATAGATCCGATAGGAGACAGATTAGCGAAGATTGATCCAATGCAACATTAGGTAAACCAGCTCTCTCACAAGTGGACTGGGAAGACAAACCAGCTATAGCAAACATATTTTGTACACTAGAGGCTGAGAAGGTGTGGATGAATATCGCACTAGCTGGCAGCCTCTAGACAACTGTGGCTGATCTTGAAAACATAACCCACTCAGTAATAGATAGATTTATTTTTGTTTTATTTGTAATTTAAATATCTAGGGCCACCCATTCATAACAACTCTGGGTAGCAAACAAAGACAGAAACAGAGAAGAAAATACTTTGAAACCACAAATAAAAATGTCATATTGGGGGAGAAAAAAACAAAAACAAAAAAATGATTTACATAACATGGCACATCTCTCATGGTAGATACACCTTGTCCCCCACCCCACTGTAGACCAGAGCTTGGGAAAATAGCCAGTTGTTCAAGGCTATCTGAAAAGACAACAGAATTGGAGCTGTCTGGACCTCAGGGGGATGCTGTTCCATAAGACAAGCACCTTGATAGAGAAAACACCCATCCTGGTCCCATAAGATGGCATTCCTTAACAAGTGGAGCTTGAAGCATGTCAACCCTGTAAATTAGTAAAGGTCAATGGAGGACCACTTCCATATTGTTACCAAGAAAACTTCATGGAGGTATCCACAATGTCACAGGAGTTGAGTTCACTATTAACGTTTATTTAAGAATAACAAAAATAGGGCAACAAGCAGTAGCATCTTTTAGAGAGATTTAAATATTTAAATATTAACACTACCTGCCAATAAACTTCAATGGATATCTCTATTGGCACATGTTGTTGTCGTTCAGTCATATTGGCTGGGGATTCTGAACGTTGCAAGCTCAACAATCTGGAGGCTGCATTGTCATGGAAGATTGCACTATACTAAGTAGCTATATCATTCATCATTTATGCTCTCTTAATAACAACCACCACCACAACCCCCCCTTCCCCTAATAATTGTGTGTGTGTGTGTGTGTGTGTGCCTACAAGTCATTGTTGACTCTTGGCAACTGCCTGGACAAGTCCCTGCAGTTTTCTTGGCAAGGTTTTTTGGAAGTGGTTTACCATTGCCTCCTTCTTAGGGCTGAGAGAGAGACTGGCCCAAGGTCACCCAGCTGGCTTCGTGCCTAATGTGGGACTAGAACTCATGGCCTCCCGGTTTCTAGCCTTGTGCCTTAACCACTACACCAAACTGGCTCTCTCCCAAGTAATACCTGAAGACAAACACAAGTAAACAACACTAAATTATCAAAGCTCAACTATATTAAGCCATCAAAATGTTTTAAAAGTCATTTTCCAAGCTGAAGTCATTGGAAATTAGTAATATGCTATCTCAGTGAAGCCAGATGAGTGCACTATACCTTAATTCAGACTGCTATAATTAATTACAAAAAGACTTTCTGGTTAAATAACTTTCTGAACTGCAGCTTTATGTTATATGTATATGTGCATGCTGAATTTGAACTGGGGTATATATGGATTCTAATGCAGCAATATTTTTGGCGGGAATACTTTGGTGCTGCTTACCAACAAAACGTTGAAATGTAGAAACTAAAAGGTGCATTTTAATTAAGCAAACCCCTAAATTGAATTTGATATTTAACAAGGCACAGCAAAGAAGAGGAAATTATTTATCAACGCCTTTCATTTCTGAGTCCTCATTGCTTTACTTGAAATGTCTGCAGAAGGGCTAAATTCTGTTTTCTTGGATCATCCCCAGTGGCTTTTCCCTTTTTTGATAGAGATATTCTCCAAAAAGAAAAATAATAATAAAGGGTGGGGGAGCAAAACTTAGAAAACAAACGTAGGAAACAAATCACAGTCTCACTGATGTTTGGTGCAACTGTTCTACCAGACATTTTTGGAAGAAAAATAGCAGCGAAGGATACTGACAGAAAATCAAAAGATTCTCGAAGCACTTGCAGAGCTATTCAGCAGGCATATGTATTCAGGCATATGCTGACAATACTAGCATTCCTGTAATATGCTGGGAATCGGCAGAATCCAGCATCCTGACAATACTAGCATTCCTGTAATTTTAAAATGTGGTTTCTAGTCTATATGGCTGTGAAGGTAGCTTTGAAAGAAAACATGAACCCCAATGAAATGTCTGAAAGTGGAAATATCTACCAAGTTCCACCCACGCCTGGACACAGTTTTAGCAGTTTGCAAAACAATGAGATAAATGAAGTAGCAGCTCTGTCGACTCTGGGGGAAAAGCTGGGGCAATCCAGATTTTCCTGTCCCTCAGTTATCATCCAAGGGGGGATATTTTATTTGTCTGCAAAAGTGGGAGAAAATAAAAACAGGACCACTTTACTGACTTTGCTGAGAACCCAATCAGGGTTCTCCTTCCTTTCCATCAAATTGCAGAGAGGGAGGGATGGGAAACAGGTCCAGGAGTTGTGTCATTTTTGATCATCAGTTCTCCAAAAATGGTATGAGAGCAAAGAACTCCTACCTAAGTTTGCCTTTGCTCCGTCTCCCTCCTGATGCTTTTCCCTGCGGGTTGCGTCTTCTCAATTAAAAGCCTGAGGACATGGACTTACTGTATTTTTCAAACCACTCTGGGAGCCTTTTTTGATTGAACAGGATAAAAATGCTCAGAATGGATGGATAGCTGGATGAATAAATATGCAAATATGCATTTATTTAGACTGATCCCAAAATCCAACCTTTCCTACCTTATTTTAAAAATATAATTAAGGATCCTGGCATGTATTACACAGAATGCTTCCATAGCTGAATCCAAATGTTGATAGTATTTTAAACTGAGATGTATTCTGCATCACAACAATAAACGTGTTGATACATAAAATATGTTTGCAAGGTGTCACTGACCATTTCCTTGTTACTTGATATTTGAAGACAATTCTATATTTATGATGCAGTAAGACCCAGGCAAATCCTTATAAAATAATCATAAACATAACATGGTACTTAGATCACATTATGATTCATGCCTGGTTAACCATGAATACAATTATCTTGGATGCATCTTTAACTGATTTTGCTTCCTGACAACCAAAAGTTGCAGGAGGCCCTCTAGTGAGAAAGAGAAGGAAAAACTAGACAGATTTTATTGTTAGGGAGAAGGCCTAGCTATGTTCCAACTTCATGGATCATGTGGAGTCCCATGCCTGTTTCTTTAAAAGATCTTGTTCAATCCCCCTACCACAATTGAATATCACCCTATTTATGTATGCTATCTAGATTTTTTTTTCAGAAGAAACATTCATTTCTTCTATTTTCATCAATCTACCAATGCTCCAAATTGCTACTGAAAGCTTCTTAAAGTCCTCTCTAGACTGATTATGGGATTACTTCTAGTTAAGGGGGTTAACTCCTTCCTGGGCAAGCAACATACAATCAAGCCAGTTTCAGTACAGACATGTCTTCCTTCCAACTTTTCATCACAAGGCAACAAGGACAGTAGTATCATTCACCCTTCCTCTTTTCCTCATCTCTTTCTGTTTCCTTATGTCTGTTTCAGAGCGTAAGGCTTTCGGATAGAAACCCAACCTACCTGGTATTTGCCAAAGGATGTGCACAGAAAACCCTAAATGAGTAATCACCACCCACCAACGTTTTATGTACATCACTGAACGTACAGCAAAGAACTCTGATGTGACTTCTGCTGCCGTTACACATTATCAGGGCTGCAAAACTCCAGAGGGACACGACCTGGCAACAGAGAGTTGAGATTTTTGGAGTAGTTTTGTGATATTACATTTAACAACTGCATTGCTTAGCAATGGAGTTGCCGGTCCCAGTTGTGACCACTAATTGAGTACTACCTGTATTTATATCTTGAGACCTTCTAGAAACATCACACTATCTAGGGATGGGAGCAGAATAAAGATTAGATGGATTTTGATCTGGCTAAAACAAATTTTTTCGTATTTTAATCCTGTTAAAAAAAGCCAGGTATTTTTAGTTTTGGATAAAGGAGCTCTGAAATAAAAGATGAGTTGTAAGCTTTCACCAATATCTTAGATATTAACCACTGTACTAAACTAGATTTCAAAAGGGAAGGAAATAGAAAAATTTACCGTTTTCATGACTGCTTGTGCCACCAAACTCCCCTTGGCACCAATCCAAAAAACCCACACATTTGGTGTGGTTGAGATGCTGTGCCCTCTCTTCTATTCAAACAGCACTAAAAATTCCTGAAATGCCATTTCTGTTGTTTTGTATATTTACCTACCATATGAAGGGTTTTTGATAAGATATGTGATATGACTTGACTGTAGTCGCCTCTCAGAAATTGCCAGGTTTACACACCTGAAACATCTCTTTGCTATCACAGCAATATTACGCTGTGATGTAGCCACAAAAGATTCATTCTGAACTATCAAATGATGTGAACAGAATCAAGAATCAAAACATTCCAGTACCAACCCTCAAATTCCCATACTTTTTAAAAAATATATTCTGTTCCCACTTTCCCTACAACATTTCCATTTCTTTCTGATCTTCTATAACATTTTCGGGGTGGTGATGTTGGTAGTAGTATTTTTTAAATGTGGGAGTTAAATATATATGTATGCATATACTGTATGTATAAATAAAATGGTAAAAGCACCATGGTTAGAAGACTGTGAAGCTTCAGAATCGTACAGATATGTGCATCTGCACTTTACTAGCATAGCATAATAGCACTATAAAGAAAGCAATGAATAAGGCCTTTTCTGATTCCCTAAGAGTATGGGAATGGCTGCCATCAATTCATGTTTGCTTTTCTTTGGCCATAAAATATGCAACAGCACCATCCTGTGGTTGTTTTCTTCTCAGAATATGGGGTGGCTAAGAATGTAAAACTTCAGGAAAAATTGGCATTGCTTAAGAATAAGGCCAGTTTAAGAAACACAATGAAACTTAATGACCCACATAACAGGTTAAAAAGATTACAATAATAAGCAAGTTGAAAAGGTTACAATAACTCTAGTTAAAAATAAGCATGTTGAAAATGTGGTGGCTTTGGGAAAGTGCTGGCCTGCTTCAGTGACTGTTGGTTGTTTTGGAATGGAAAAGAAGGGGGGTACTCGACATCTTGGACCATTGTACAATTTCTGTGAATTCCCAATATAGCTGTACAACGTTTCAGACTCAAAGGGAAAACTTTGGCTGTGCACATAGCCCCTGTTGGCAACCCCGTCAACCAAGCTTGTTTTCTCCCAGGGCTGCAGTGCAGCTGTGGAGGGCATGAGGCAGGCTTCAGAAAGGAAGGGGCTATTTAAGGAGCTGCCAACAGGGGCTATGTGTGAAGCCAAAGTTTTCCCTTTGGGTCTGAAGCACTACAAAGCCTTAATTCCTAAACTCTCTCTCTCTCTCTCTCTCTGTGCCTTTGAGTCAGTGTTAACTCTTGGCAACTGCCTGGACATGTCCCTGCAGTTTTCTTGAAGCAGGGTTGCCAACAGGGGCTATGTGCACAGCCAAAGTTTTCCCTTTGAGTCTGAAACGTTGTACAGCTATATTGGGAATTCACAGAAATTGTACAATGGTCCAAGATGTCCCTGCAGTTTTCTTGAAGCAGTGTTGTTTCAAGTGTTACAACCATTCCAAATGCTGTGATTGGCATCTTCTTTTGTGATGAACCGCTACTGCTGCTTCCCTGGTGAATGTTTGGGTACCTGCTTTAGGTAAGCCTCCCAAATTCTAGTTTAATTGTTTGCTTAATTAGCTAGATTTTAGTTTAAAATCAAGGTCTACTGTTAATTTACAGTCAGGCTTTCACCCAGACCACTGCAAAAAATCTCTAAGGCTTCCCACCCCTTCTCTGGAGCTTTCATAGGAAGCCAAGGACAAGGCATGAGTATAATAAAGTTTATTGCAGATACAATTAGCTGTGATAACAAGGAAGTTCAGGTTTACACAATCTTAAGAACCTCATCTGCATGTGTGCACCCCAAGGCTTTAAATCCCATTTTAATTTCTCCTGCCTGTCATAATAGACTGGTTGCCATTCTTTTCTCATGTTTTTGTTATGGGATGGGACCTGCAGATTGTTTACAAAATAGCCTTGTTTTCAGACATCCCATCCCGCTCACCAACTTGCCAGTTTCTTCCTTAATGTGTCAGGACTGCTAAGTACAAGTCTAAAGGAAAGAATTTCCCTTGTTTTTCAATTCATCTTCCCTTACAGTTAAAAAGATATTTCTCCTCTGCCTCAAAGTTCTGTGCTGGCTTATTGGGAGAGGTGAATTCTTTCAAGTAGGTGTTGTATATATACCGATGGCATAGCTGTCCTATCCAAGTGACTAACAGGACTTCTGTGCTGCTGGAGCCAACCCTAAGTAGGTGCTGCTTCACACAAAGCAGTAGATGAAGTCCAACTAACATATAAAGTGCTGGCGTTTGAACTGTGATTCCTGTGCTTGGCTGAAGCTGAGCACCAGGACACATTTTTTTTAAATGAAAAAGATCTATATTGGTTTGGTTGCTTTCATTGTTTTAGCGGGGATTTTTAAAAAATTCAAAATCATTTTAAGAACTATCCCCTTGACCAGTTTTTATCTGTATATTAGGTGGTAAAGAAGCAGTCAGTATGCACTACTACCCATGTAGTTTTACAGCTTTGGGATGAAACATAAGATGTCCTGAGTTCCCATTGCTTTCTATGGCTGTAAAACCTGAAATGTTTCATTCTGTGAAACAAAGCTCAGCCAAATTGGAATATACCAGATCTGGGAGGAAATAATCTTTACATATTCTCCTGTCCTAAATATGATGGGAAAAAAGTCTGTTCTCTCTGCCGAGAGTGAAGTAAAGGTAAAGGTTTCCCTTGACGTAAAGTCCAGTCGAGTCCGACTCTAGGGGGCGGTGCTCATCTCCGTTTCTAAGCCTTGGAGCCGGCGTTGTCATAGACACTTCCGGGTCATGTGGCCAGCATGACGACTCGGAACGCCGTTACCTTCCCGCCGAAGCGGTACCTATTGATCTACTCACATTTGCATGTTTTCGAACTGCTAGGTGGGCAGGAGCTGGGATTAACAACGGGAGCTCACCCCGCTGCGCGGTTTCGAACCGCCGACCTTCCGATCAACAGCTCAGCGGTTTAACCCGCAGCGCCACCGTGTCCCCCGAGAGTGAAGAGATTACCAAATTACAACTTGCAACAGCCCGATAGTGTAGCTAATTGTAAAGTATGCATTCCTCAGCATCTGGAGAATCATAGCTTTACCATCTCTATCCTTTATGGACATAATTTTCTGCAAAGGATGTATCAGGGAGACTCCATTTATTTCCTCCTTCTATTCATGTAATATAGCATAATAACCAGGAAAGACCTGTGTGTACCCTCATTCAGCAAGACTGTGCTCACGCTAAGGACTTAGCTTTCAAGTGTATACTGTCACATACAAGCTAGGCATGTCAATGGCCAGCTTGTGTTGAATTGATGAATGAGATGACATGGAGGTATCATTAATCTTCGAAAGCTATAACATACAAGTATCAGAGATGGTTTTATTTATAAAGTTAATTTTTATTTTTCATATAGACAGACAAATATTTAAGTATTTACAAGTATATACATTTCTAGGCATATTTACCCAGTAATGAAGATGAAATGGACAGGACAACACTACGTTTCAGCAGTTATTAGGACAAGTGTGGTTACAAAAACCTATCCTATTCATATATTTAATGTTTGGGTCAGATGAAACTCAATTAATAAAAATTTGGCACTGCAAATACATTAAATATCCTTCGCTTATTATAGTTTGTATTGTAAAAACTCCAGAAGGCATGAAGTTAGAGGACACAAAACAAACCCTTAAAAACACATGTTACTTTTACTACCCCCAACTTAATAAAAATCCACTTTCAGTCTGTTTGCCAAGTCAGGGTTGCCAGGTTCCCATGTAAACCTAGAAATAGTTTAAAAATTCTGCTGAACATCTTTCTAAGAAGGGGAGAGGAAGACATCTGGGAAAAAAACTTTAAAAATAGATTTTTTTAAAAAATCACTGCATTTTTTAAATTAGACAACCACAATTTTCACATTCGCTCCTCTTCTGAACCTATAAGTGAAATATACGATACTCTAGCTAAAATTTATGTCAGGAAAATTATAGTCTTCGTAAATTCTGTTTGCTTTTTTTGCTACCAGGAAGAGGTCCTAGTCTGAAGGATGTTTTCACAGGCTTTCCAATGATGCAATCCTTGGCACTATGGTAGCTGCACAAGCACTTTGTGCAAAAGTCGAAACCACAGCTGTCTCGGACACACGTTGCCCTTTGCAGATGGGAATCGTATTTTGCAGGGGAACCACAGCGATGGCAAACTTTCAGGCTCTCAGTATTTTTTAAAGTCTTGGCCACCTTTAAAAAAAAAACAGCATGTATTTTGAAGTATCTTTATCACTTTCCCTGGATAATCAAATGGAACACATTTAGAAAGAGTCTGAGACAGAGGTTCACAATACACCCTCCCCTTGTTTAGTGACCGCAATCTGTTTCAGCGACTTTGTCATCAAGCAAAATGGTTGCTAAGTGAACATGTAACTGAGAGAGACACGCTGGGAAGATCACTGGTTGCTGCCATCTCATTCAGATTAGGTTCTCTCGTATAGTACTCTGTGCCTGAGCTATTTCCCCCCCACTTTTTTGCCCCCTTGCAAGGCAGAGATTGCTTAAATAAGCTGTCTTCCTGAGCTGCTTTTCTCTGCAGCGCAGGGCTTTCCTAAAAACTGCTAACTGCAAATTAATAAGCTCAGCTCTGTGATCTTAAATTACTTGATTAGAAGCCTCCAGCCAGATGGCACCACTGCTTGAAACTGACCAGACCTTAAATCAGTTTCACACCAAAAGCTTTTGTTGTCAAGCACACAAAATTTGGTTGTAAATGCATGCATTGGTTGGAAAATGAATTTTTTTATTACTGTTGTATTTGTGAATGGTCGCTAACCATGGTAGTCCCTAAATGAGGTGTGGCTGTACCTTGATCCCCTAAAATGGTAAATTATTATTTATTAAATGTATATGCTGCTTACCTCCCAGTGACTCTGGGCAGTTTACAAATGGTTTAAAACGTTAAAAACAAGAAAACAAACAAAAATGAATTGGTGCAACCTCTTCCCCATGAATGTTGCTAATGATGTCATTGAGCCATGCAAGCAGCAAATATATCGCTTTTAATTATTACATGTTGATATTTCAGAAGGCCCTCGATACCTGGTTATGTGATCAGGCCTGGGGCTCCCAGGGAACCGGAGAGTTGCTCGGATGGCTCCATTGTTGAGGGGGCTAGTTTTATCTTCCCTCATTGAGGGTCTGTATTTTTGGTTTTTATATTTATTATGCTTTTATATTTTGTTTCTTGTTTCTATTTTATACTTGTACGCCACCCAGAGTCACCTCTGGTGAGATGGGCGGCTATATAAATTGGATAAATAAATAAATAAAATACCAAAGGTTCTTAGACTTTGTGATACTGAAACTCTCTGCTACGGGCTTACCCAGGGGCAAAGTGGGAGCACAGTCAAATTTTTCTCCTGCCTTTGAGTTTGCTTGCACCCCCAAAGGTTCTACAGCTCAGTCTGAGAACTCTTAATCAGTGGTTTCCTTTATTTTCAGTATATAAACTCAGGATTAAAGCATTGGTAGATTACCTCAGAAAATTGTGAATGCCGGCTGAAAGAGGGAGAGCTCTGATTACTCTGGTTGTTTGCTTTGATTCGGGATGTTTTTTTAGAGAAGTTGATTTGCATAGTTGCTACTTTCTGAATATAAGTTAATGGTTCACGATGGAGAGCATATTCCCTCGTATCAGAGTGTTTGGCAGCTACTGCGTTGCTATTCTGCTGAGAGAAGAGACTTTTATTAAGCAATTTAATTATTTGCTTCTATCTGAAAATACCGTAATCTACTATTTTCCCTGCACACAACACATGTTTTAATCTACCCATATACTGTACAATGTATAAGCCTTTCAGAAACGACAGGGGAATGGAACATTTAGTTAATGTTATGATTAATGTTATGTTATGGTCTTATAATCCCCAACTTGATTCCCTCTGGAGAAAAGTCTGTCTTCTACAGCTGTCATAAAAACTAACCCATTTTATTTATTCGTGATATATATTTATTCATGACATAAGATACTTCTTATATTTTTTATAGAACTTAAGGCGGCTTCTCCTAATTAACAGCAGCTTACATTTGCCTTTTGACGCAAAGCCAGTCACTTGACCCCAAACCATTCATAGCTTGGACATGTTGTCACATGTTGTTATCTGTGCCTTATATCTTCAGAAGCCTATCTTCAGATGCCTCTATCCCTCAGGTACTATAAAGAGAAAAGGATTGTCTCGGCAGTAGGGTCTGGAGGATGCCCTTCTCCAGGGAGATCTCCCTGATGTTTCCTTTGGTAAATTTACTTTTTTGTAAATTATGTTTAAGTTATCCAAATATTTTATTACAAAAATTCTATTTTAAATTGTGACATGCTGTTCTTTATATTATTTGAACTACTGTTTGAAAAAAAACCTGAATTTTTAAACTCCTGCATCCCACTGTATGATTTACAGGGATTCGGTTTTAAAATTCAGGTCTGTCATAAAGCTAGAGAAGCACCAGACTTACCAAACTGAGCTTTAGTGCTTTGTTATACATTTGGAAAGCCCACTTGTCATTCAGTAGAATTTTCTTCCATGTTATGCTAACTTTAGCCATGCTGTTGTGGAAAGAAAACCCAAAGTTAAAATCAGAGAGCATTCTCAGTCCTGACTACTTAACAGAACCCACAGACACTTTCAACACAACTATAAGCACTTTTTTAAAAACCCCACCCTGTTTAGTGCTTTCAGTGGACTTCCCTCCTTAAAGGTATACAGAAACATCAATTACAGTAAGTACTTAGATACTGGAAAACTTCCTATCCTTTTCTGAAATGGTCTCAATTTCATAAAAATGTAGAAAAGAAAAATGGTAAGAAGTTTCATTGTTTAACATTTAGGAATACTGTTTCCTTTTGTTCCACCAGTGCCTTTGTGAGTTAAATCTAAAGGTCATTCTAGTATATTTGCCAAGGTCAGAATTATCTTCAGTGCTGTATTTCAGCACTACTTCCATTACTAGAAGAATGCTTACATAGTAATTTTTACATGGGCATACAGCCCATCCTGTAAGCTATATGCAAATCTGGTTCCATTTAGAAAATACTTTTTTTTAATAAAGCTTCATTCTTCTTGTGAAATATTTTCACATGATGAAAACTAGCATTTTGCCCAGGGAAAACATATCATGAGCTTTAAAGAAGTCTTTAAATTTAGTATAGCTTAACCTATATTTTTCTCAAAGAAAAACACAAAATTAAGTAAACTTACTTTATCAAGTCAGTGTAGCTAAGATGTATTAAGATGTTTGCTAATAGATGTCTGAATTTGCCATGAAATAATTCTCCAAGAATATCTAGCTTATCTAATCCCATTTTTTTGCCAATGAGATTCACAAATTCCATTTTCCTCGAAGCCATTTTATCTAAGACAAGAGCCCATGACTTTGGATTTCTTTTGCTAGTTTTTTTCAAAGTTGAGCAGACAAGTTCTTCAAAATGGAGGACTGGAAGTAAATTTTTTCTTGGATTGAAACTATGATTTGATGTATTGTTGATATTCCCTGCCAATAACATGCTGTCATCATTGTCACTGGGTTTGTGTTGAATGCCCAACAAAGAGGAATATCCACTGTCTTCATTTTCATTGTCAATTTCATTGGCGCTTTCAGTATGCCCCTGTGATACTTGTTGGTTTTCTTTATTATGCACAGGCTTTTCTTCACTTTTCAGGGTGAAACTCTTGGGACTTGCACGGTGCAGGTCACTATAGAATAGCTTCTCTCTGGTACAGCTTTTACAACATTTTTCATCGTAACTCTCAGAACAAGGCTCTTCTGATTTTGTTTCTGTTCCAGTTATTTTTAATGGTGAAGGCCCACAGTAAACATGGCTATGATTAAAATCACGTTTCATTTTCAATGGTTAGGCTAGCTTTTCAAATGTATCTTTTAAATGTACCCTGAAATTAAAAAAAAAAAAGTTATTAATCCAGATGTAGGGAATGGTTGAAAGAAGGACAGCGAACTCTAGGGACTTTTTAATAAAAAAAAACCTAACAAAGTCTTGCATTTGCCTTCAGATAAAACAAGAATATAGTACTGTTTTATTCTGCATTTCTGCAACTCAATAAGAATACTTCCATACAGACTGATTCAACAGAAGTCTAATTCAAAATGGCAATAAATATGTCCTGTTTATCACAAATCTGATTAGAGGAACCTGAGACACACATTCTTGGAATACAATAACCTATTAAGCAGTTAATAAATCATATCTGCCCAAGGATTTTGAGTTTGGCTGGCCACTTCCCAGAGTCTATAGCAGTGGTTTTCCTGCATTGGCAAGGTGTTAGCAAATCACATCTGCTTAAGGATTCTGAGTTTGGTCAGCCATTTTTCAGACTCAGTAGCAGTGGTTTTCCTGTATGGGCAAGATTGAATTAATACTCTTTGATCTACTTTTTGATCAGAACACATGGCACTAACTTCATCTAACCTTTTCCAGCTGTTCATGTGGGCTATTCTGCTTCTATAAAGGTTATTAGACAACTTTCTTTTACCTCACAATACTCCTAAGTAAGAACTTTTCTCAAGAAAGCCATAAATATAATTTAGTAGTGAATAGCACTTTCTGTATAGCTGGATCAGGCAAACTCCAACTAGGCAGGAATAACTCCCATTTACATAACATAATTTTCTCTCCCTTCTGTCCCCAGTGTTCACTGTAGATTTGGAGGCTATAGGAGGGGTGAATAGAGGGAGGAAACATGGCCTTACCCCAGTCTGCTAATGGAAGCCATTCCAGGTGTATGTAAAAGGATTCTATACATTAAGGATATCATTAGCACTTAAGCACTACCCTGAACAGTTAATTGTACTTTGAAAAAGGAACAATTGCAGGTATTATTTGTGGATAGTATAATGCAGTCACCACCAGAAATACATTATTTGGTTCTAACCTAGTCATACTGTCTTCATATATTTGAGACAATGATGTTCTGTCACAGGTTCAGAACCATTTCTGAAGATGCATGTACGTAATCCTTAACAAGAAACAGGTCCAGATGTAGCCTGAACTGCACACCTGCTACATGGCAAGAGCTATTTACAGACATGTGCTTTGGGTGGAAGAGGTATCACACACTACTAATCAGTCTGGGTGAAAAGAGTGCATAGTTTCCCATAAGCTCAAGGAGTTAAAACAGTGGTGACCATAAGGTAATTTGGAAAGCACTGTTATATCTTTAGGGGATTTCTGGTAAGGGAACCAGGAAGGACAGCACAATTTTAGAACCAATTACAAAGCCCTAAGCTGAGCATACATTCAGATGCACAGCTTAATTTTTGGTTTATGTAGCCCCCTCATGAGCCTCAGGGTTCAGGTTAAAGACAAAGTCTGAACATGGCCCACCCAAAGTAAAGCAGCACAGGGAACAGAAACTCCTGCCTATTTGTGAGACCATCTCTCACTCTGTACAGGGCCCTTTCAGAAGGCCACACCAACTTACTCTCTTGGCATGGCCTGGTGAGTTGACTCCAGCTCATTTCCTCCTGGCAAAACTTAAACCTGCCAGCTTGACAGACAGGATGCCCTTTAAAGGGAAAGGACAAACGGGAGGGTGGGATTTCTTATTCGGGGCCTTTCAAAAATACACCTTTTGGTTTCTTTAAGAAGGTGCTAAATCAAGGCCGGGAGCTCCGTGGCCGCGGAAGCCACCCAGCTACCCCCGCCATCCAATCTGACTTACTGGCGCGCTCCAGCTAAAAGCGAGGGAGCCAAAAACCCGCCCGCGCTCTTTAGAAATGGAGCCCGCCAGGCGCGGCTAACCCCGCGAGGCGGCCTCCAAGAAGTGATGCGGGGGACGGTGAGAGAGGGAACTGTCCCGCAACGCGATCCAAGTCGCCCCCCATCCCGTCACAAAGGCGTAGTCGTCTTCCAAGGCTGCATTTTTGGAAAAGGAGACTATTGGGGGGGGGGGGAATGATCGCCCCCGGAATGCTCCACACATTCAATAGATCAAGGACATGCTGGGGAGCGATGCAGCTTTTCCTGCAGGCACCCCGGTCACGACGCGGGAGGAAGCCGATGGGCTTGTCCCGCCGGCGGGACTTTCTGCCGGTGTCCGTTTCTCAGTCCCGGGTTTCTTTTGCACCGTTGCGGTCCCGCATCCGCGGCCCCTGCAGAGCTGACTCCCCCTTACTGCTCAGCCCATTCATTCGAGTCTCGTGGTCGTGGGGATCGGAGCCCCGGTTTATCGCAATCAGCCCAGGGGCGCACCCCGAATACGGCCGCGGTTCTCTCGCAAGATATTCTCCGCGAACAAGTCCCGTTACCTGAAGCGGCTGGTTTCCTAGCTGGCAAGCGCTGCCTCCTTTCGCGCTTTCTTTTTCAAAGTCGGTCTGTGGGTGTTAGCAGCCAGCCTCCATCTACCCTGGGTGGAATCGCTTTTCTGAGCACTTTTAAAAGGTTTAAATCTGGTATCCAAAATCCGAAGAGCCAATTAGGAGGAGCTGTAGCAAGCCGGCAGCCAATCAATGAGAAGCGAGTGGCGGCGGCCAATGCCGGCTCACGAGGTGTGCCTTGCCGTTGAAGGGACTCTTTCCTCCCCCCTCCCATTCTGCCCGCCAGCCCTCAGCCCCAGCCAAGGGATTTAAAGTCTGAGCGCGCGCGCGGGGATGGGTGGAGAGAGGAGGTCGGCCAGCGCGCGCTCCTGCCCTCTCTTGCGGTCTGGGAGGTTAGGCGTGCCAGAGCGCGGGAGATGCTGCGGCGCCTGCCCAGGAGTGCGGCAAGGCTCGCGCTCTCTCTGTTCGGGAAGTTCTATTGGACGTGGCCCTTCGGGAGTCTTGCGCCCATCCCCCGGGTTCCTGCGCAATGAAACGACGAGCGCGGGGACAGGATGTGGCTACAGGGCGCGAAGGGGAGACCCTATGGCCGGATTAAGGCGCCGATTGCATCCAGCTTCCGTCATGCTTCTTTTGCTGCAGGTTTTCGGTCGTAAGATAAACTTATTTATTCGGGCCGTCGCGATTCTTAGCACTTTCTCTATAGTAATTCAACTTGGATGAAAGTTGGTACTTTTTTTAAAAAATAAATTGGAGCGACTCTGCTCAGAACAGCACCTGATTTGGAAATTATTCCCTGTAATATTCGAGGGCCCTGTCCTATATATCTTCCCCTAAACTTCCAAAGAAATGAATGTTGCTTTTTATTTCAGTGGAGGAGGAGGCAAGCTATGACCATCCATACGTGCTGCATTCACCTCTCATCATTAGTTATGCTGCCTAGGACTGATAAAAGTTCCTTGATCCCACCCACCCCCTCCAATGGCCCTTCTTTACCTTAGTGTTTAAACCAAGCTTGTTATTTGGGGAAAAATGCTTTCCCATTAAATTACGTAGCCTCTACAGTATATATGACTTTGGAATGATGCACTTAATTCCCACAATTATTTACATCCTTCAGTGTACAATCAGGCATTTATCGGAAATGGAAAGACTAGCGTGCCCTTCCATGTGTAAAAGCAAGCTTCTCTTAGATATGATTTGGGCTATTACTACCGTATTTTCTTCCCTTTGTTTTTACATCTATGTATTTAAAACACAAGGCTATTTATTTGGAAGCCCATGGAGACTACACTCCTATCTATGAAGAAGTCCCATCAAATTTAGTAAAGTTTACAGACAACCCAAACAAACTATGTCAGCAATGTAATTTTTTTTGTTTCAATTTTTCATTAAAATCTCTTTAGAGATGACCTTGCAGTATTATCATTAAGAAATATCAACACCAGAATCAGATGAATAAAAGCCATGTATTTCAGCTGACATCACAGCATACAATTTCCCAATAAAAGAAATATAAAATCAAGGGGTTAAAGTGGAAGTAAACAGGGCCTCCAATCAAAGGCTATTTTCATGCCATCAAAGTGAATACTCTCCAGAAGGTGTACATAACTTCCCCATACTTAAGAAGGTGTTCTTGGGTGCTTTTAAAAACCTAAATAAACTATTCCATTCTTTTATTTATAAAAATACACCACTATTAAGAGTAGCATACAGGAAGCACAAACAAAGATAGGTGTCCCTCAGTTCCATTATGTAGGAGATACACAATCAGATTGTTATGAGTGTGCTAGTCAGCATTTCCTTTCCAGTTCTTCCATAAACAGAACACAAAATACCCAAATGGCTTAAGTTATTGGCCCTGGAAGAGGGACAAAGTTTAGAATTCTTTAAGCAACGTTTGAAACCATCAACTATGGCAGTTTCTCTCAACCTTAGCAACTTTAAGATGTGTGGACTTCAACTCATGCTGGCTAGGGAATTCTGGGAGTTGAAGTCCACACATCTTAAAGTTGCCAAGGTTGAGAAACACTGAACTATGGTATTCTGCACTGACTCTGTAAGCTGAGAGAGAGAGTAGTGTGTCTCTGCTCCTTCTTCCAGGATTGGTTCTGGAGACAGTGAACTGGCACATGTACTAAGTCTTTGTATCAAGCTATTTAAAATCTACATGATGCCATGGATATAGTAATCAGGAGATTTAGAACACACTGGTGACATTTTTTTCCTACCAAAACTGGACTGATGCTTGGAAGCAGTAGTTACAGGCGTACCTTGTTTTATTGCGCTTCATTTTATTGCACTTCACAGATACTGCATTTCTTTACAAATTGAAGGTTTGTGGCAAAACCTTCAAAACCAAAACACGATTTGTGTGACTCGCTTTATTGTGATATTTGCTTTATTGCAGTGGTCTGGAACCAAACCCACAATATCTCCGAAGAGACTGAAGTAAGATTCCTAACAACAGAGAATTACTCTGTATGGGTAGTTTCTAAATCTGAGAATTAGGTGCACTCTGGATAGAGTTGGACTCCCTGTGAAGGAGTAGGTTGGGGTACTTGATTTCACTTTGTCACTGATGTTCAAATGGTCACAATGCCTACTTCCAGCCATGGTCATATTTTGGCAGGGATAATTTCTCTACATTAATCCATGCTCTGGTAACCTTCAAATTATACTATTCAAGCATGCTCTTTCCTATGACTGCCATTAAAAGGAGTTTGGGATTTGTTCAAAATTCAGATATAGGGATTAACCGGCTCATGGTGTAAGGCACATTATATTGTCCTTAAACAACTGCATGGGCTGCTTTATCACTAAACTCAATTCAAGTTTTCATTCAGATATGTTCAGCCCTGGATAAGATAGGTCATACAGGTAATCCTCGTCATTATCCTCGTCTAGCAACTGCCTTGGATAATGACCGTTCGTAATGACAACAAAAAAGTAACTTTGTGACCAATGCCTGCATTTAGGACAACAAAAGCCTTCAGTGTGAAACTGCTTAAGGTCTCATCAATTTCAGACAGCAGCTGCCAACTGGTGGGAGGGTTCTAGTCAACTAATTAAGGTCATAAAGATGAGTTTGTTAGCTTGCCCTTAGCACTGTTCAGGGAAGCACTGCACTGTGGAGAAAAGCAGCTCAGGAAGAGATAGCTTGTTGAAGCAATCTCTCTGCCTTGAGAGGGGGCAAAAAAGGAAAATAGAAAGGGTCAGACACAGGACACTAGAGAACTTTATCTGAATGAGACAGCAGCAACCAGCGATGTTCCCAGCATCATTATCTCTTTCTCACTCCTGTGGTTTGCTTAGTGACTGTGTTGCTTAGCAACCATTTTGCCGGAACCAATTATAGCCACTAAATGAGGACTACCTATAGTGATATAAAGGAGTCCCCCTGCCCCCTTATCATGAGATTTGCTGCAGAAACCCATTTTGATTATACCATGAACAAACTCTGGATGTTAGGCTTTTGAGAACTTGAAAATGCTTTTCACAGCTGAGCCGATTTTGAAACATCATGACCCTGAGCACCCCTTCGTAATTAAAACAGGTGCCTCTGACCAAGCGGTGTTATAAAAAGACCCCCAGGGAGTGCTTCGTCCCTGCACTTATCTGTCCCGTAAGTTCACTGAAACAGCACAGGTGGCATGTATGGGAAAAGGAAGCTATTGCAGTCTGAACAGCCCTACTGGCGTGGCGGCATCTACTTGAAGGAAAGGAGCCCAACACCCTTTTGAGGTGTGGACTGATCATAAAAACTTGCAGGCACTTCGCACACCCTGTAAACTTACTGCTAAACAATTGCATTGGGCAGTTTTTTAGCCGCTTCAATTTTACCCTGCATTATTTCCCGGGAAAGAGGAATTTCCTAGTGGATGCTCTATCTCGTCTCCCTCAGCACAACAGCCAGCAAGAGGAGGTGGTAGATACAGTCTTTTCAGCTAAGCAGCTAGGAATGCCAATTTTAACAAGGCAAGCGGTAGCCCAGAAAGTGAAAGTGCAATTGGATTTGCAACAGGAGTTGCTGCAGGCGCTTGCCACCGATCCTTGGCTTCAAAGTAACAAAGCCTCTCTAACTGAACTGAAAGGGTTCTAGTGCTGTAACGACAAACTGTATATTCCAGAGACCTTGTGTGTGAAAATCTTGCAGCGTTCCCATGATGATAAATCAGCAGGGCACTTTGGGTTCATAAAAACACTTTACTTAGTTAGAAGGCAGTTTTGGTGTCCAACCTTGTAAGCCGGTGTAAAAGCGTATGTTACAACTTGCCCCACTTATGCACAGGAGAAATGTAAAGGAGGTAAATTCCAAGGGCTTCTCCAACCAGTGGCTGAGCCTCCCCAACCTTGGAAGGAAATTGCTATGGACTTCATTGTAGAGCTACCCGAAAGCAAGAATAAAACAGTGATTTGGACTGTTATTGACTTATTTTCTAAGCAGGCTCACTTTGTACCTTGCTCCAAAGTACCCACTGCTCCTCAGTCGTCTAAACTGTTTTTGCAACACATGTATCGCTTGCACGGGTGCCCCGAACATGTTATTTCTGACCGCAAAATACAATTTACTTCTAACTTGGAGATATTTCCTCAAGCTTATTGGCACTAAATAATCCTTGAACTCATCGAACCATCCCCAGGCGGGTGGATCGACCAAATGAGTCCAGTCTACTCTAGAGCAATTTTTACGCTGTTATATTAACTTTCAACAAGATAATTGGGTTGATCTTCCTTTTGCTGAAGTTGCCTATAATAACTGTTCATCAAAGCACGGGACTGAGCCCTTTTCAAGTGGTCTCTGTCAGGAGCTCGTGCCTATTCCCGAACTGCCCCTCACTCCACCCGATACTTGTTCTGCAGCAGATTGGTGTAAAAAAGTTGCTTCAGCATGGCCTGTCATCAAGCAAGCTCTAAGCGATGCCCAGCAAACATATAAAAAATTTGGAGATTGCAAACGCAAACCTGCATGGTCCATGAAAGTTGGAGATAAAGTTTACCTGTCTACTAAATTTCTCTGTTCCCAACAACCATCAAAGAAATTGGGACCTAAATTCATCGGGCCTTTTCCCATTATCAAAATCATCAATCCTGTCACAGTTCAATTACAATTTTCTCACAATCTGAAAAGAATTCACCCTGTTTTTCAATGGAGCTTACTGAAACCTGCTAATGAATTGCTCCAATGGCACCCTGTTTCGCCTCCTCCACCTCCAATCATGGTGCAGGGTGAACAACACTTTGAAGTTCAAGAAATCCTTGATTCTTGCAGACACTGTGGATCCTTGCAATATTTGATCCGCTGGAAACATTTCCCTGATCACAAATGGGTCTACAGTCATGTTAATGCTCCTGCTTTGACACGTAAATGTCATGCTAAATACCCCGACAAACCTGCTCCCTAACCTTCCCCTGACAGCCCTGCTCCTTACCCTGCTACAAACCTTTTCCCCCTCGCACTGCACTGTTGCATATAACCATTGTGTTCACACAGTATATTGTCTTCCTCTTTGCTCTAACTCACTAGTCATATTTTACTCTTTCATTTTTTTCAGGTGGGCAGTATGTCATGCTCTCACATCAAACGTTCTCAGAACACTTGACTGGACTTGCATGCATGTTTCATTCAACACGTGTCTTCTTGTGAGTTGAAAAGAAGGGAGGGGGGAACATCTGGGAAACATCTTGTTTGGAACATCCAAACAAAATGAACATCATTTGACTATTGTGAAATGCCAAGGTCATCTACAAAGAAGGTTGGAGCAGCTGAATGGGCTTTTACTAACTGGCACGAGAGGGAGGGGGCATACCTGGGAGGGGAGTGGGGGGGATTTGAAGTCACTGAAGATGCTTAATGGGGAAAAAGCACAGGCTTTTCCATTCGCAACTTTTTCTTCTGTACTGAATACTACCACCATTAAAGAGAATTCTAAGTAATTCCTTATGAGTCAGATTTAATAGGAAGTTGAGTATTCCAGTCATCACAGCTCATTCTCATTATCAAATATTAAGAACTACCTGAGCTTTTCTTTCCACACATTTACTTGTCTTTCTGTTACATCTTTTTTAGACTGTTCAGAATAAAACCAGACATTCCCTATTATATGTCTTATATAAGAAGTTTGGGGACCCTTTCAGCCCTGGGGTGCAGCTACTTTTTATATCCACCATGTCATTTCAAATTTTAAACTGAAATCTAACACACATGTAAAGGGGTACAATTCCCTTTATTTTTGGTAGGGCAGTTCTACAGCAAAATGTCTAATGGGAGAAGGTTGCTGGGAGGAGGAAGTGTTCTTATCCTTTACAACTACATCGCTCTGTCGGATTTTTGTAAAAAAACAGGAGACAAAATAAGACAGTAAATAGAAGTATGGGTGAGAATCTGAACCAGCCTCTGAATGAAGGTTGCCTAGTCAAGGAAATTTTTCTAGGTTGTAGCATTCAGAAAAATCTGATTCTTAAAGACAGAGAACCCTGGGTTCAATGTTATTTATTTCAAGTTAAAGTTGTGATAAAATATAAATAAATTCCTTGTCATTTATAGACAGATGCTTCTTAACATAGAACATTGTTTTGACTTGCCTTTTCCAAGTATGTATGCTAGTCCTGATTATCTAAATGGAAAAGGAATTTTGGGAATTATTTCTTTTTTCCTCATGGATTTGGAAAAAAATATTGTTGCTACTTAGGAGCAGACTTCTGAAAGACAAAGAAAGCCGCTACAACAGTAAAGTCCTAGATTCTCCCATCTTTGATGCAATGTTGACAAAATTGGTTCTCTGTAAGGTAAGAAGGCTTCATTAGAATCAGATGTTCATCCTACTGAATTAGGCTTGTTACAAAATTGCCTTCAGAGCAGTGTTGTAATGAGGTAGTCTAAGAGGAGAAAATACTTGTACCTTTTACATTTGAGCTGCTGGCTACAGTTCCTGGATCTGTTATGGAAAAAAACCCCTACCTATTTAATCTATTACTAAAGATTAAATAATTCCTTAATTAAAGGAAGTTATTTAAACCGGGCCCACTGAATGCAGTTTTAGAAGATCAAGAGATGCTAGGTTTATTTGAAAAAGCCCCAAACATCTTGCAACGTTGAAAACAATGGAATAAAGAAAAATATCCATCTTAGAGTTTACATAGAAATCACATTACATTACATTTTCTTATACTGAGAAATGTTGGTTTATCAGACCCTATTTAGGGGACTTCAGATGTAACAGACTAAATTTGAATGCAGACATCTTCACAAAGTAACAGACTATGTCTGATGTATCTAAAGTAGTCCAGATAATTCACTTATATTATGTCCATCTATTTCCACCATTGTCATTTGTGTACTGATGCAACACTGCAAGTGACACAATTTATGTCAAGACCTGGTTAGGTTAAGACATGGTTATTCCATCAAGTGCAGGAGGGTATGCTGTGTTTGAATATTTTAATTTTGCAGATGTGGCTTGTGTTCATTTTTGTACAATTTTAATACTATATTTAGTTTGCTATTTTTGAAGGTGGGGGGGCTTGCTACTGTTTCTAAATGTTACATGCCCAGAGCCTGTGAGGATGGGCTGCATACAAATAAAGCAAATAAATAAATTAACACTTCAACTGCACAGTTGACTGTGAGCAAGAACTTGAAAGCCAGGATATTCTGAGCTTTCCAATTTCTCAGCATTGTCTATTCAAATATAGAAACTATAATCACTCAGAATTTGGCTCCTTGGTTGTATTAGTGATTTGGGTGGTTATTTCTTGGCTGCCTACATTTTTAATTTTTATAATGCTTGTTATTGTTTTTATTCTATTTTAATTCTGTTTGCCACCCAGTCACTTGTTAAGATGGGCGGCCATATAAATTGATTAAAAAAAATATTTAATAGTTTCTACCTGAAACAATGCTTTTTACAATAGCAGTATACTTTCATGCCACCCAGAGTCACTGAGAGTTGGGCAGCATATAAAGTTAATAAATAAAAATCCTTCAAAAACAAGTTAGAAAGCATGCCAGCATAGCCATTTAGCCTCAGCATGCTGCTAGCCTTGGCATGCCCATTTGACTTCCCTGTTTTGCAAGCTGCACTGGTTGCCAGTATGCTTCTGGATGCAATTCAACATGCTGGTTGTCACCTATAAAGCCCTACATGGCATGGGGCCTGATTATTTGAGGGACTGCTTATTTCCTGTGGTTTCTGCCCAGCCAGTAAGAGCTAACTGAGTGGGCTTGCTCCAGGTCCCTTTGATCAAACAGTGTTATCTTTCGGGACCCAGGAAGCATACCTTCTCTGCTGTGGTACCTGTCCTCTGGACTGAGGTCCCCTGGAATATGAACAGCTTGTACCGTGATGGTGTTTAGAAAGGGCTTAAATACCTGGCTGTTTTCTCAGGCCTTGGGGTAGGATTCAACCCCTTGTTAGAAGCGATCGATATTTTTTTGGTGTTGGTGCTGAGCAGCACCAAAATCAATCAATCTCTCTCTCTCTCTCTCTATATATATATATATATATATATATAAATAAAATCAGGTGGGTGCAAGCAAACAGATATGCAGCAAACTAGTTTGGAAAGCACTTTCGTACCTGCTGTATGGTCTAGAATGTGATGAAGATCATTTTGGTCTGATTGCATCATTTTCTGAAATAACTTCCATTAGTACCTCATATTCACTGTACATTCTTAGTGATTGTATCATTTCATCTAGCAGTTCTTCCCCCAGCATGAATCTTTCGATGTGATGTACTGACTTGCCTATTCTATGGTCAGTAACCCGATCCTGGGAAAAATTGTAAGTTCTGATTTTCTCTGATCTTCCTTTGGTCCCAATCTAATTAAAAAAAAATCTAATCAGTAAGATTTTAACACATCCTAATAGCTTAGTATTTAGGAAACATTCCCCAACAAAAGGTAAAATATTTATATTTACACACACACACACACTCCATAAAAAGAGTAAGGCATCAATATTCACAGTCTTTTAAAAAGTCAGTATAAACAAAAATCACACAGAAGATAAATACTCTGTTCTGAAGAGCTTCCAGTCTAAACTATCAAGAAAGGAAAAGGAAACGTTACAGGAGAGTTACTGAATTTTTGTTACATTTACTCATAGAAGGCAATTTCGGTAAGCATGGCACACAATTTGCACTACACTTCTTTCACATGTCTCCTTCTAAACATGCTTTTTCTCAGCCAGAGTAACCCTTGAATAAGGTGGATGGGAGGGGAGAAAGAAGTGAAAAAATAGAGACTAAATAGATAAAACAATTTTCCTGCCCCAAGTGTTCCTCAAAATGTCTTGGGCTACAAATTTCACGATTAGCCAGCCTGCTGGCTAGAAATTTTGAGAGTCACATACCAACATATGGAGGGCATCAATTTGGGAGAACACTGTTCTACACAACTACATTTCCTTCTACCCATGCTTATTAACGTTCCAGAGTTCACACTGTGCATCACTTGTAATCCATCTGAATTATAATTCATGTCTTTTCAAAATGAGCTGGTTTAGCCAACACCACAAGATACTATGGCTTATTAACAAAGCAATCTGCTGGTGCATGCTATTCAGATCATGCTCACTGATGTTCTCTATGACCAGGTACAGCTAATAAATCATGGAAGGCTTTATCAGTTGTCTCATTATGATGTTAGCAAAACCAGTTTCTGTGGCCAGTTCTGATTTTTCTCTGTAATGGAGGCTTGAGTGAAACAGTGTGCATCAGCATACTGCTGATTTACCTTCAGTTGTTACAGTAGAACATCCTTAGATCTGGACAAGAATGCAGCATATTTTACCTGAATCTTTCTGGCAGTATGCATCTTTGCTGTTTGTTCTTCAAGTTTGATATTATATAGTTTAGCATGAAGGAGCTTCATAGCTTTTTCTTTATTTTTGATTTGAGATCTTTCTTGTTGACATTCAGATACCACACCTACAACAGAAGAAATGTAGATGTCAGGCAAAAATAAAATTAATCAGAAGTACGTAAAGAACAAAAATGAAATTTGTATGTTGAGATCTAACAAGTACAGCAGGCTACTTTGCAATTCTTAGTTAAATGATACAATTGAATTATTATACTATTTGCTAAAACTTAAGAACTAAAAAACAGGATGCCAGGATCTGGAAACAACTATGCTACTGAAGTTGTAGCAGAATCAGATCAGGCATTGACTGGGATGACAAAGCTTTGTTGCATATTTCTATATATGTGTATATACACACACACACTGGATTGCATTGTTAGCAACATACTGGACTGCATTGCTAGCAATGCACAATCTCATGTTTATACAGTATATGTACAGTATGTATATGAATTAGCATTCTCTAATTAGCATTATCTCACCCTTTCCAAAACAAGAACATATTTCATAGAAGTTTTTTTTCTGCAGTGTTCCCCAAATTTAACTGGAAAACTGAAAAAGCAGACAAAACTCTGGGTCACATTCTTCCAGGTCTTCAGAATCAGTGCTCATCAGAGCTTATCTAGGATGGTTGGCTTTGTAGATCTTATGCTGCGATGCTGAAATGTCCTATATCCAAGACTTTTCAATAGCTTCCTGCCCTCACCCCAAACTGGATACAATACTGATATCTAAGATCTTCTACAAATCATGTTATTGAGCATCATCATATAAAACATGAGAGCATATTAAAAAAAAATTCACTCATTTGCAAGTCATGTTCAAATACCTGAGGGAATATGGACTATCCGCACAGCGCTATCAGTAGTATTCACATGCTGGCCACCAGCTCCGCTGGCTCTTTTAGTCTCAATACATAGGTCTTTAGGATTAATTGTCAGAGTTATCTGGAATAGGAAATAAACACTTTGCTTATTCTCTAAAAACAGACTACTTACAAATCGTCCCAATTTCAACAAACTACATAAATTATTTAGAAATTATTTATACTGTAAGATGTGGTGACTTTATTAATGCTGCTAATCAGTCTCCATGTTCTAAAGAGATAGGAATAAAAATGTAATTGAATGCAAGCATCTTATCTGAAAGCAGAATGCTGGGCCAAATACTTGTAGTAACCACATTATACCTCACTTGGTTGTGGTAGTATTGCTACAGTCATTGTGCTGGTATGAATGCGGCCTTGCTTCTCCGTCTTTGGCACTCGCTGAACACGATGTACTCCTCCTTCAAACTTCATTTGTCCATAGGCTTGAAGGCCTTTTATACTGGCT